>NC_067162.1:9027061-9327061 GCF_903995435.1 Acomys russatus
CAAAACTGAAGTCCAAGTAGATTAAAAACCTCAACATAAAACCAGAGACACTAAACCGCTTAGAAGAAAAAGTGGGGAAAAGCCTGGAACACATTGGCACAGGAGACAACTTCCTGAACAGAACCACAACAGCCCAGGCCTTAAGGTCAACGATTAATAAATGAGACCTCATGAGGCTGAGAAGCTTCTGTAAGGCAGGAGACACTGTCAACAGAACAAAACGACAGCCTACAGACTGGGAAAAGATCTTTACCAACTCTACATCTGACAATGGTCTGATATCCAAACTATATAAAGAACTCAAGAAATTAAACACCACCAAACCAAATAACCCAATTGAGAAATGGAGCTCAGAACTAAACAGAGAGTTTTCAACAGAGGAATATTGAATGGCTGAGAAACACTTAAAGAAATGCTTAACATCTTTAGTCATCAGAGAAATGCAAATCAAAACAACTCTGAGATTCCATCTTACACCCATTTCAGAATGGCTAAGATCTCAAAAATTTCAAGTGACACCAATTTGCTGGCGAGAGATGTGGAGAAGAGGATACACTCCTTCCATTGCTGGTGAGGATTTGCCAAACTAAGTTACAGCCACTATCTGGCACTATTTCAGAAAACTGGGGAATAGTCCTACCTCAAAACCCAGCTATTCCACTCCTTGGAATATACCCAGAAAGTGCCCCATCACATAACAAGGACATATGCTCAACCATGTTCATAGCAGCCTTATTTCCACAATTAGGCCAGAAACCTGGAGAAACAGCCTAAATGTCCCTTAATTGAAGAATGGATAAAGAAACTGTGGTACATTTGCACTATGGAATACTATTCGGCTATTAAAAAAAAGGAAATCCCAAAATTTGTGAACAAATAGATGGAAGTAGAGATGGTCATATTGAGTGAGTTAACCCAGAAGCAGAAAAACTCACATGGTGTATATTCATTTATAATTGGGCACTAGCCCAAAAGGCATGTCTCATGAAAGTCTTCACTTACCAGGAAATTGGGATAGATGTGAGGACATTCTACTGGGACTCTAGGTAAGAGAAATATAGAAGATGAGGAAATAGAAGGACCCAGAGGGTCCTAGAAACCTACAAGAAGAACATCATGACAGGTGGATTGAGGCCCAGGGGCATCTGCTCAAACTATTACACTAACCAAGGACAACACAAGTAGTAAACATCAAACCCCTACTCTGATCTACCCAATGGACAGAACATTCTCCACAGTTATGTGGAGAGCAGGGACTGAATTTTACATGAACTCTGGTGCCTCATATTTGACCACCTCCCCTTGGTGGGAGGCCTGGTGGCACTCAAAGAAAGAATAAGCAGGCTACCAAGATGAGACTTGATAGCCTATGACCATATAGTGTGGGAGGAGGTTCCCCTTGGTCTTAAACCTAGGGGAGGGAAATAGAGTGAAAGTGGGAAGAAGGGAGGAATGGGAGGATACAAGTGATGGCATAACAATTTAATTGTAATCTGAATAAATTAATTAAATAAAAAAGTTTTTAAATTTTAAAAAGAAGTAAGTGCAGAAGTCAAATGCATATTAATTTTACAGCAAGATGAAGAAGTGTTATCAGTAACCCATATGCAACCTGCCTCCCAACTAGAGTGACAAGGTGAGAAATAAAACAGGGAAAGAAGATTGGACTTGGGCTTTCTGGCGTGTTTTAAGCACATATGACACCCATCAGATGTTGGCAGCCACCCTTCACTCTTTAGAGACAGTGAATATTATGTCCCTTATTTTTCAAGTACCCACTGTTGCTTGTGTGAAAAGATCAGCAAAAGAGAGAACTAAAAAATAGCATTTGCATCTTAAGAAAACTGCTTTTTAAGCAAAGCTAGTAAGTATAAACAGAGCCAGAACTGGCCATAGGCATGAAGCTCACCAGTGAGCACAATTTGGTACAGACGGCACCTGATGATAAATAGCTAAAGGATGGCCGAGGACATATATAGAAGAGCACTAAGGAGGAAGGACAGAATGTTCCTCCTCAGTGCCAGGTGAGTGAGCCAGAGGCACCAAAACGCTGAGCTGGGGCATTTCCTGCAGGTGCATGCACAGTGGTGCAGATGGCCATGGCAGGCTATATGCTAAGAGAGCTACACACTAGCTGGGGCACATCCCACTTTGAGTCAGAATGGAGCACACTGGAAAGTGCAAGGGAAAGACAGAAGATTGAAAAGTAAGCGCTTTGATGACATTTTTTAAGAATTTTAACAACAGGGTTAAAGTCAGCAAGTCAGCAACATACCAAAACCAGATAAAAGCCTCCAAGCTTTCTTCCAGAAAAACGGGATGAAATTCTTGTGCACGGACGGCAGTAAGGGACAAGTGGTGGAAGGAATTTAAGGTCACTTTTTGGGAAAAGACAAGAGTGGGAGATTTATTAACTACACTCCAGCAGGGCTGTGGTGAGAGTACTCCCTGACCAGAGATCCTATCTACCGCTGGGAGAGTCCTCTGTCATGGCAGAGATGGCTGCATTAGTTCCTTTCCACAGGCTATTTCTGGGGACACCATCCTGATGGTGACACCTGACTTCTTGCTGTTCTTTAAAGTAGGAAACCTTATAGCTTCTCATCCCTCTCAGACCTGGCCATTTGCTAATCATCATCACTAGGAGTTAGACTCCAAATGTTTGTATAATACCTTTCAAGTCACCTGGTCAGGCCCAAGCACCAGGAGCTAATTGCTAGGGAATGGGGAGCTTTGTTTCCATTTGTAGCCTTTATATCACTACAGAAATTAGAAAAAAATATGACAACTGTGAGGATATGAAAAATACAGATAATAAATCTAAAATATTGATACTAAGCTATTCTGAAAAAAATAAATCAAGTGGAAGAGAAATCATAATCAACACCATTGTATAAAATACCTTTCTAGATAGAAAAAAAAATGAGAATCTGTAGGGGGAAAGCAGTAGATAATTTTGGTATGTAAATGCAAAGACTAGTCTACTTTTTGTGAATATTAATTTTCGGCAGGGAGTAGAACTATGCCCAAAGGGATATGACATAAAATGTTTAGAGAAATGTAAATCCAAATAATAAGGGATAGTAATAGGAATCATAACTGACTTCAAAAATTTTATTCTCATCTGACTTCTTACAAACAAAAAAGTCAAGCAAACTTCAGGGATCACCTTCACCCAACTGAGAGCTTATCACCACCAGCATGTCTGGGCCTGCTTAGCACTGAAGGTTGAAACTATGCAAATAAAGACTTCATGTGCTTAGGAAATACTCATGAAAAGTCAACATTATTTTGGTCATTAAATTTTGATGTATTTGAAAAAGTGTGATGAGAATAGAGTCTACAATCTTAGATAAAAGTAAGGCAAGACTAAGAAATGGACACATGAGTGTGTGTGTGGTATGAATGTGTGTGTGTGTGTGTGTATGTGTGTGTGTGTGTATGTCTGTGTAGTCTGTGTGTGTTGGGTATGGGGAGTGAGTGTTTGTGTGGTGTGTATGTGAGTGAGTGTGTGTCTGTATGTGTGTGTGTGTGTGTGTGTGTGTTGTGTGAATGTGTGTGTCCGAAGGGAGAAAGCTGTCAACCCATTACTGTACATCCAGAGACACTATCAACCAGTACAAAGGACAGCAGAAAAAAAGGGCATAGCTTATAGGTGAAGGCAGAATGTTCCCTATTTATAATCCAAAGGATGCCCTTCGCACAACAGAAAGGGGGGACCGAGGGCTTGACCACTGCTGATGTAATGGAGGAGATGATGGAAGGGGCACAGTTGTTCGTGGATGAACAGGGAAGGAGGGATGGGGTGGGGTTTACACATCTTTTGTGATAGCTCCAGTAGCACCGTGGTTGAAGATGCCACCCACGGAGACTATGGTTATAGCCAGAGAAGCAAAATCTACAAGTGATCTGTAACTGGGTAGCACAGTTGGATGACCACACTTAAGTGGAATTTTACAGAGCATGGAGACCAAAAGGCTGCCTTCATGACCCCGTAGCAAATTATTTCAGCAAAAACATTGTCCCTTCAGTCCAAGGGGAAATATAAGCTGAGAAAGATAGGGTGAAGGCATCTTTCTTCTCCAGGCTTTACAAGGTAACTCAAAATGAATTTCTATCACTAGAAGCCAGATTCTCATTGGTGCACAGGTTCCAGGAAAAGAGGTAGGGAACAGAGCACCAGAGGAAGGGCATAAGCCCTGAGTGTCTTGCCATTCCATCAGGAGTGGTCAGTGGTCCTCTGGCATACTCTTACAAGGGTTGTGATGGAAGGCCTTTTTGGAAAGATGTGTGAGCTCCGCTCATTAAGAGAAGCCTGGTTCAGCTGCAGCAGTGTATGCAAACGCACAGCCCAAGGACTGTCAACAAAACAGGAAAGTACATCATACTGTGAGAGTCCTCACTTTACGATTTATGCCATTGGGAGCAAGACTGTCACTGTGATATTTCTCCCGGCGCTGATATTGACACCTCAGGCCTCCTGGCACACAGTTAGTTAAAGGGACTCCCTTAGTTTTCGTGCCCTTCTCTTGTTGTTGCTTTTGTTAGTCCCCTGCATTCCACCAGTCAGAGGTGAGTGGCCCCCAGCACACAGACCAGATTCTGCAACCAGAGTAGGTCACAGCAGGTTGAAGATGGCGTAGTCATGTGATATGTTGCCAGTTCATGAGCTAATATTGTGGCTTCAGAGTGAAACAGGTATAATCTCATTTTATTTCATTTGATGAGCAAATGTGTAAATTTCTCCCGATTTTCCTCTCATAGCATTTATGAAGGTTTCCTAGGGAAAGGATGGATACTGTCAAGCAGGAATTAATAATCTTATTTCTCTTACCATACATAGTATCTTATGAAACTGTATTTAATGATGTATCTGCCTTCTTTAAGAATTCCAGTCATAATGTTTAATCTTTTAGGGTTCCATAAAGAAGCAACACACGTGTGAGCATCATTCATCTTGTGGGGATTTCCCTGAAGCTCCTCAGAGACAGAAAAATGAAGAAGCAGAGAGAGAGAAATAAGGAGATACCATGGCCATTTAGTGACTCATGTCAGAGACATCTGTGTGGTAAATATTAGTAATTTTTATTTCTTTTCGTCTGAGAAGCAGCTGTTGTTAAGGCTTTACACAAAGGCGAAATGAGACATTTGCCTTACTTTCTTTTCCAATTGTGATTAAAAAAAAAACTTATAAAAATAATGTGAGGAGAAAGGGTTTACATAGGCTCACAGTTCAAGGACACAGTTCATCACAAAAGGACAATCCTAGCGTCAGCAATGTGAGGCAGCTGGTCTCATTATATTCAGTCTGAGGACTGGGGGGTCCTTCTCGATTCTGCCTTTCTATGCAATCAAAGGCCCAAGCCCAGGGAAGGGCACTGCCTTCCTTTAGGGTAGGCCTTTCCACCCCAATAACCTAACAAAGATAATCTCTCACTGGCATGGTCATGGGCTAGCCTAACCTAGACAATACCACATGGGTGTGTCTGGAAAAGCGTGTCTCTGAGGGGAGTCCAAATCATGTCCAGTTGACATTCAGCTCAATGTATATGGGAGTCAAATGATCATTTCATTCCTTAACAGTGAAAACACTGCTGATATTATACAGTTGGGCTTGATTGGCCAATGGCCTGTCACTCATTAGAAGAGTCTCCCACTTGGCTTGGTCATGGCCTAGATGTGGCTACCTGCTTAGGTGTTGTGCAGTAAGAAACAGAACCATCAGCAAGTAAGAAAGAGAGACCGTGTGGCACACTACCTAGATTCAAGGCAGGAATCTGTCATGAGGCAAGCAAAATAACAGGTGGAAACAAGTCCATTCCCAAATGCATGGCTCAAACAAAGATTAAGTCAAAAAAGCTAGAACGATGCCGCAGTGACACATCTATTAAGCCCCATTGGATGTTCAGACAGGTTAGATGACATGATCATATTCGTGTCATCATTAAGTATCCAGAAGCAGCCGTGGCACGTGTAGCTTGAGCTGGGACTGTGAAGGGCAGCTCAAGGACTCGTGGGCAGCAAGGCCCCTGCCATGTAAGAGCTGTCCTCTAGGCAGTGCAAGCCTCACACTGTCAGGGAGAAAACTGCAATCACACATTGATGCCTCCATATGAATTGAAATTAACTTATTTCATGAGCTCAGCGCATATACAGTCGGACCCCGGCTTTTGATCTGCTCTGCCCTCCCTCCAGAGTCAAATTTTTATATTTAGAATCATCCTTAAGTGTTCTCAGCGTTTACATGGGAATTCCTTTTTATTTACTGTGATGTTCAATTACATTTTGTTGATCTGTTAATTTGTTTCATTCTATTGCCTTGGATTTCACTGAGTCAATTTTGATGTAATATAGTTGTTTTCATTGTATAGCTATTATGCATTGTCAGCAAGTATGTTTTTCTATCAGAGAAGGCTGTTAATTTAACATTTCTACTGTTTCAGTTAGATTTTTTTTTGTCATTTTAATTCAAAGAACATATAAGACACTTCATTTTCACAGGGAATGCTATACTTCTCAACAAACATTTGTTTTGTATGTAATCACTATAGCTGAGATTTGCCTGTGTCTTAGACTCAAGAAAGAATTTGTATAGCTGGGGATTTGGCTCAATGATTAAAGGCACTGGCATACAAGATGAGAATGCAGGTTTGAATCCTCACAGCCCACATGAAAGCAGACACAGTAGCACCCGTGAGTAATCCTAGTGTTGCTGTTGGAAGATGGAAAAGGAAAATCTCCAGAAGCTCATGGGCCAGCTGCCTGCTTTCCCCAGTGGACAAACAACACTGAGAGCCTCCTCACACAAGGCAAAATGCGAAGATCAACACCACACATGTGTGTGCACATCATTCTGTTGCCCTTGCTGTACCTGAGAGTTTGAGTACTGGAACACTAAACAGGTGATCATCCTACGGGAGGCAGGATACTCTTGCCTAGCCCATCAACGTGTACAGCTTCACTCATTTCTCCCATGATTCCATAACGAGAACCTTCAGCATTCATACGGCTAGGCATTTTTCAAGAATAAAATATATTATTATAAACTACTCTACAATAGATCCATCTATCTATCAATCTCTACCTAAATCCCACCTTCCCATTTCCCCCAGACCCTACCATCAGATTTTACTTCCTAGTTCTATGAGACCATATTTTGGAAATTCCACATATGAATAGTGTAGTGTTTTGGTTTTGAACTTGGAGGAATAAACATAACTCTGTTTTCCCTTCATTAGTGGTTGTCTTGGGTTCCTTAAGCCAAAAGCTCTGTATGTCTATCTTAATTACTAGGCACAGCCTGAACCTTGGAAGCTCTGGCTGCACGTGGGTGTAGTTCTCAGAGTTCTAACTGGAGGCCAAATGGAGGATGATATTGCGATATGCCATTTAGCTTGACATTATAAATACTTCCTGTGGCTGTTAGTGGGACCTGTTCCAAATGTTCACGTCTCTCTGCTCTGGTTCTACCAGGAAGGGCATCTTGGAATTGGTGACAGAAAGGAAATAGAAGGCTCCTTTTAAGAGGAAAGGGAGAGAGGACCCAAGCAAAAGCCATGGCTTAACTATCAGCACCACAAAAGCACAAGTGGCCATCACTCCTGTAAGGGTGCCGTGTTTCTATGAGCATCTGTTTTTGTTTAAATAAACTCCTGTGTCATGTGCTGGTAATAAGAACCTTCATCCTTTTGCCTTTCTCACTGAAGTTCTAGTGACAAACTGTCAAAAATCCAACTGTAAGGATCTTTCTGGAGTCTAAACCCAGGATATACCAGCTCTTCTCACATGACGTAGGCTTTGGAGAAACACTTATTATCAAATGGCATAAATACACAGAGGACAGTCAATGCCTTTGAAAGTTTACTTCATTAACTTGTGACGTGGCTTTAAAAAAATCTGAGGTCAGCAATCTTCAGGTTTGAATCTTGACACTGGTTTCCTTGGTCTCTTTTCTCCTGTCCTTGCTTATTTACACAAAAGGAAGAAGAGCAACCGAACACAGGCTCCCAGGATAGGGGAAGAGGATGGAACCCGGAAGTGACTTGCTGAAGAAGCCGGGGTAGATCACACATCTTCAGAGAGGAGGACTCAAAAGACTTGGAGTGCCTGAAAGACTTAGGAAGTGTCCAATGAGCAGGAGAAAGGAATTACACAGTGAGCCACCCATCTAAATCTACATTCATCTCAACATAGTGGATAATTCCACTTCATGAAAGACGGTGTCGTGTTTCTCCCTTTATACTATTATTTCTAAGATGCTGGCTATATGAAGAAAAGCTGGCTTCATGTATCTGAAACCTAACAAATCCAGTAAGTTGTTCCTTGAAGTACCCTGTCATCGATGGAATAAAATTAATATCTACAGCCAGTGAGTATGACAGGCAATTTTAAAGCAAATGGTCAAAAATACAAGTTGAGACTTCTGCGGTAGTCTGCTCGGGCTGCTCAGTCTGCCCCAGACTAGGGGGCTTAAACACTGGACATATATCAGTTAGAGTCCTGGAGCTGGGTGTGTAAGCTGCAGACACCAGGACTGGTTTCTGACCAGCCCTCTGTTCCCAGCTAGCACACAGACCATCACATGTTTGCTGTGCTCACAGATGGTCTTTCCCCGTGACCTGTGAGGAGAGAGAGAGAGAGAGAGAGAGAGAGAGAGAGAGAGAGAGAGAGAGAGAGAGAGAGAGAGAGAGAGAACAAAAACACACAGAGAGACATAAAGACACAGAGACACAGATCTGCCTCTACTGTTCTAAGAACACCCTTGAAAACTTTAACTTTAGTGAAACTTCTAAAAGGTCTATGTCATGTGACCTCAGGAAACATGAACAAATGTCTGTTAATACCAGATAGAGCACTAACCACAGGCTAGAGAAACAGTCACACTCAAGTGCTTTGTAACCATGCCGCCCACAGTCTAAGGTCCAGCACAGGTATTTTTGCATATTTGCTTTTATTTCACCTCCACTCCAAGGAAAAGTCATTCATCAGTACTTGATATTTACAGTTTACACTTTCATGAGATATATACACTCTCTTCCCAAGTCATCCATTCAGTTTCACAGTTCACCGACTAGTGCTTTGGGGGACTGGGGTCCATACAAACAGGTCTCACATCTTTTTATTGACAGCATTTGGATTTTCAGTGACATAAGTGTGACTGAGCAGAGCAGACTCATTATGACTTCCTAACCAGGCAGAGATCGTGTCCAGTGCACTGTGAGCCTTTCTATTCACTCATTGTCTGGGCTGCAAATATCAGGCTTGTTTTTGTTTGTTTGGAAAGGGATTGTGGATGGGGATATCTTAATTGGAAAGAGGAGTATTGGGGCAAAGGCTGTATGAATGACAATTCCACAACCCAGAAGAAGCGGGAGGGGGGGGGGGGGGGGGAGGAGAATGATGAAGTCTTATAATCATTGTTATAGTGAGACACCCAACTTATAACTACGGCTTCATTAATAAAAATTCCTGTTAATGTTAGCTGTTATCTCATGTACTTACGCCCTTTACAACAAATTCTTTATCTAATTATAATAGCAGCAAACAAATATTCTTTTTTTTTTTTTTTTTTTTTTTTTTGGTTTTTCAAGACAGGGTTTCTCTGTGTAGCCTTGGCTGTCCTGGACTCACTTTGTAGACCAGGCTGGCCTCGAACTCACAGCGATCCGCCTGCCTCTGCCTCCCGAGTACTGGGATTAAAGGCATGCGCCACCACGCCCGGCCAAACAAATATTCTGTTAACCACTTAACGTGTAACTTTCCTTTACTTCTTACAGATATCCCTAAAGTCAGCATGCAGTCCCATTTGATAACACTTCCTTCTCTGTTGCAGCATCAACTCACTGAACAATATATTGCTGGGTAAGTATCTGACGTGCAGCTGAATGAATGAAGAAACTAATCTGATTTTTCCCAAGAAGCACACACTAAGTAGACCAACCGGTAAGAGTTCAAGCCCTGTTCCATCTGAATTTAGACTCGGAGATACAGGCATCTTGTTTAATAGAAACAAATAACACGAACCCACACTGTGTCTCTGTCAACCACTGCAGAACTTTACAAAACAAATTCTGGGGAACCACTTGCTTTTTAAATTTGAACTCTTTATATTACCCTTGAAGCAATACTGTTTTATTCTGTCACAACAGAACACAGAAATCCCATATACTAGCATTCCCTACTTCATATTATATCAGAGTGTCAGAATATTTACATTTAAGTTTCATATATGGCATAACAGTGCTACAATATCTGTCTTCTCATAATAATATTATGATGGAATATTTTCTATTCAACAGCACTTCATGAGACTATAATTACAGCATTTCTCCCTTCCCTTTCTTTTCTCCAAACTCTCCCCCACATCCTGTCCACTCTCCTTCATATACACCGTCTCTTTATCTTAATTGTTATTATATGCATATTCATCTATATTTATAAACATAATCTGCTCAGCCTGTATACCATTACCTGTATGTGTCAGGGCTGATCACTTGGCACTGGACAACCAACTGGTGGACCTGACGCTGATATCTCATGGCTGCTAGAAAATTACACTTTCTAATGCTGAATGAGCTATGCTTGAAGAAAGGTGAAAATGTACAGAGATCACATATGATGGTTAGGCTGCTTACCAAACACACATGTACACATAAACACACACACACAGGCACAGACATGCATACACAAACACACACACACACAGAGGCATGCACGCACATACTCAGATGCACAGACATGCGTGCACACATACACACACATTAAGGAAAAAAATACTGGTGAAAATATTTTCTTACTATTGAAAATATTACAATACTACAAAAAGAAAATCAGTTGGAAATATGAGAAATGGCGATTGAGGATGGGGAGAAGGATGTTAAACCCTGCTTTGGCCCAGAAAACCTCTCTTCATCTGAGGGAGAACAAAACTTCTAAGCACAGAATGTGTGCTCACACCCCTGCCCAAAGTCATACGTTGGAACGTAATGATGCCCAAAGCAATGGCATCAGGGGTGTAGCATTCAATATTAGTGGCTTTATAAAAAAAAATCTCCAGGAAGATCCCAGTCCTTTTACCGCATGAGGACACAGGAAAATACAACCACCTATCAGTGTGCCCTCAACAGTGAATCAGGCAGCACCCCGACCTTGGGCTTTCCAACCTCCGGACTTGAAAAAGTCTTTGTAGGACACCTGGTCCTGATCTTGGAGATTCTAATAAGAGTCTTAGAATGGGTGTCCCCAAAGACTTACCTTTAGGGTAAGATGGAGCTACAAATGACTTCTTATGGAGTAGAAGGGAGCTAGAAACAAGCCCATGCCTTCGCCCACCAAACCTTAGAAGTGCAAAAAGTTTACACTGGCACTGTATACTCAGAAAATGACCTTGAGATGTAGCCCACACATTTACCTCACACATTATTCCAGCTGTTGTTATCAACAGGGTTTGCAAGAAACGAAAACTACAAATGTACAGCCTTACTGCTAATGGTGTCTTAAACACCTTAAAGGAAAAGAGCACAAATTACTTTTGGAGGAAGGATGCTTATCCTAAGCTTCGAGGGATCCCTGAAGATAGTTTTCTACAAAGGCAGTGGTAGTGTACAGTTAACAGTAACCAAAGCATGCAAGGAAATGAGTTGCCATAAGCAACAAACAGCATGAGTAGAAAAAAGGAGAGACCATAAACATTATGATTACCAGACTTCGTATCAAACATTATGTTTGGTGTTCATGAATAAAAACCACAGAGGGACCTGAGGCCATGTGCATTGGGTAGCAAAGCATAAGAAATAAGACAGAAAATTTGGAAAAGAAGCGAAGGAAACTCTAAAAACTGAAAGGAAACAAAAGCATGAAATTAAAACCCAGTGCCTCGGTGTGGCAGGACAGATAACTTTTAGTGATCCAGGGTGTAGAACTGAAAACATATTTAAAATAGAGTCATCAGGGGAGGGGAGACAAGGAAAGAGAAAGAAATAGAGCCTCAGAAAGATGCTGGGAATCTGACACGTGTTGAACATTTATAAAGGAGAGAAAAAGGAACATGGTGCTGTCTGAAGCAATGGGATGGCTGGGGTACTGGCTGGCCACGCTTCACAGGTCAGGTCACCCTCTCCACTTGGCTAGTAAAGCCTTTGGTGGCCCTTTTGGTGAACACAGGGGACACAATACTTGGATGGGCTTTTACACACTCATAAATGACTACCTAACTCTTCCTGAATGTCCTTGTCATCAATTTTCTGATTGTATTTCTTGGCTCCTAAGCATCCATTCAAACCATTAGCTACACCCCACTTTTCGAAAGTCAACTGCTCTTAGTCTTCTGCTCTCCCAAACTGAACTCTTAGAGATACCTACTCAAAACATCTTTCCAGTGTAAAGTTTCGTTGAGATCTCTTAGAAAAAGGAATACATTACACCTGTCTGCTTGCAGGTTATCTTTTCAGATAATACAAAACTGAAATTTCTCCTCATCGCTATAAGGGTTATAGGAAGTTGCCCTAGGATGCTGTAGGTTCAGGAAAGATGACAGAAGATACAATGGAAAGAGCATAGACACTATGGGCATTTTTGTGTCTCCACTGTTCCATGGGCCGGGTATAATGGTCTACTCAAGTTACATGGTAACTCGGCGACCATGCTTAAACATTCAGCTACCAGGACAGTCATAACCACAGAGCTGTGTCTTAAGAGTGCTTACCTATGAAAACATTACCAATGTTCTCCCCAAATCCTGGTGGCTTTGTACCACAATTCGCTTCCATTAAGAAGCCTAGGCTCAGGCGTGCACACTGCATTTCCTGCAGGTCCTTATCTGGTTTTGTTTCCTTTTCAAGATGAGCAGCCTTCTGTGTTGCTTGTGAAATGCCTTCCACACTTTTATTGAGGAATATATTGCCTCTCAAAGCAACACAGGTAAGCAGGCACCATGTCTTGTTGTTGTTGAGAGGACAGACAAAACAATTTGTTTTTCATCTCATCTTCACCCAGAAGGGATATCTTGAACTGCCTCCCATGACTGAACATCACTAGAGTAGTTGCTGTCTTTCCTCACTTCTGACATGTAAAAATCATATGAGTCTGTCTAGGGTTGTTGGGACTTCTGGTTCCATGTTGTCATCAAGGTGATGGACAGATGTGGTACCCTGTGAGAGGAAAAGATGATCCTATCCATGGCAGACCAAAGGATATCATAGGGCTTGCAAGCTGATATTTCCCCAATGCAACATGAATTGATGGTCCTTTCTGATGGAAAAAAAAAACTTTCTCTGGTGGGTTCCACTTAGAGGAGGCAAATGATACAAATTGTGTGTGTGTGTGTGTGTGTGTGTGTGTGTGTGTGTTTGTGTATGTGTTATAAATCCAATATAAAGGGGGAACATAATTTTTATGTTAGTAGTTGCCTATTAGGCACTGTATTTTCTCTGGATGAAGTTATGCCTGAAATAGTAGCTGTCATTGGAGTCAACAAATGGTTAAGTTTATGCTGTCATTCTCTGTTTTGTGATGTCAAAAGGTGAGTTGAATGGTGATATGGGAATCACTAGCCCTATCCCTTCAGATCTAAATCTCTGCAGTCTCTCTTGGAATGAGGAATTGCTTTGGTTTGCTATTTTCCTCTACGTGGCAGACCTAGTGGCTTCCATTCCACTCCCCTATTCTGAGTGAGGATAGCCCTCCCTCCTTGGGTCGAGGAAGTAATGTAAGGATTGTACTAGTGTCTAAGCATACCTACTATGTATTTGGGGAAATGATTATGAAAATGCAAGAATGAAATATATCATGTTCAAAAGTATGTATGTATGTAAACATTAAAATAATAAAAATGAATAATAAAAACATTCTTTACATCTTGAAAGTTGTATGTGGATGATGACATCACACACGCATTCTAATTTTTACAAATCCATACACCATTAAAAAAACAAACTAGCTACATGTGATTCAGCTCTAGAGTAGATAGTTGCCTCACACATGTGTAACTTAAATGTCCCAGCTCCTAAACACAGAAAGAACTGAAGATATAGATATGGAATAGTTAATAGTGACTTGACTGCAGGAACTTTAGTCTGAAGTTCTCAAAGAGGAATATCCACGGGTTCCACAAAGTGCCAAATGTTATTCAGTCTTGTTAATATTGAGAAAGCATAGGTTTAAACCACTGTCACACACATAGGCCTGTTAAATTAGCAAAAACAGGAAGGAAAGCATTACTATACCAGGCATGGAGGTAGAAAGATGATGTCATAGCAGAATGGTCAGGAATCATCTCCTGAGCTGAACCCTGCTACTCGCAAAGGCGAGCTTTGGAGAAAGCTACTTCATCTGCATCTCATTTGTCTTTCTAGAAAGCAGGAGTGCCTAGCTTAATTATATTTTAGAATGAGATTAATGTTCTTTGACTATGATTTGCCACTGAAAAGTACTATTAAGCACTTTCACATACTTCTATTTAAAAAAAATAAACTATGATAAAACAGAAACCTTAATAAGCCACTAGTATGCCTGCAGATTGGAAAATTCATTTTACAAACAGTCTTTTATCATGAAAGATACATAGACACTGTAATGCATCAACACAACTTCTGAGCAGACAGCCTAGAACACATACAGTATACCCATTTATGTTGATAGAACCATTGCTTACTATTATAGAAATATTAACAATCACCGAGAAAAGAATGGGTAAATAAATTGTAAGCAACGCGTACCAATAAAACCCCATGCAGAATGAGCAGTAATAAACTACAAGAGTAAAATGTTCAGCTCTACCCAAGAACACAGATAAATCTCATTATGGTTGTTAGAGACAGACACAAGGGAATATAAAGTATGGTTCTAGTTCAATAGAATAAAATTCTACTTTTAGAAGGACAGGATATTCTCCACTGTTGAGTGGAGATTGAGATCTGACTCTCACATGAACTCTGGTGCCCCTTTTCTGACCATGTCCCCTGGATAGGGAAACCTGGTGGCACTCAGAGGAAGGATAGCAAGTTACCAAGAAGAGACTTGATATTCTAAGAGCATATTTAGGGGGAGGAGGTCTCCCTCAATCACAGACATAGGGGAAGGGAGAAGGGGGAAGTGGGAGGGAGGGAAGAATGGGAGGAAACAGGGGAAGGGCTAACCATCGAGATGTAATATGAATAAATTAATAAAAAAAGAAAACTTGGAAAAAAAAGAATTCTACTTTTAAAATGGATTTTCTTAAAAGCATGTAGACTAAAGTACATTAGTAGCATTTGGAGAACAGTAACCATACAATTATCATATAAGTAAGGATATTGAATAATAATGTAAGAAGCGGAAACAAGTTTGGATGGGTAGGACCAGACTTTAGGGTGTGTGATGCATATACCCGTTTCTTCCTCTGAATAGAGTTATTTCATCACAGACTGCAGTGAAGACTCAGCTACATGCACCGTACTTTCCAAATTCCCGTTTGCTCATTTAGGATCAAAATTACTAGGTCATAGAGGTGAACAGTGCTCTACCTACATATGTTCACACATATGTTTTGCACATACTTCTTCGGTATTTATGCTACATCCTATAATATTAACACAGAATTAGAGTGTGAGTAGATGAGGAACCACACACCAAAAAACATACAAAACTGGAGAGTGAAGAAGAGCACAGAACATGAAGACAGGGAGACAGAAAGTGGTGGTGGGGTAGTTTGCAATTTTCTTGAAAAGACATACCATGTTTTTCAGACTATAAGATGTACCTGACCATAAGACGCACCCAGTTTTTGTTTGTTTGTTTGTGTTTTTGTTTTTGTTTGTTTGTTTGTTTGTTTTGAGGAAGGGTTTCTCTGTGTAGCCTTGGCTGTCCTGGACTCACTTTGTAGACCAGGCTGGCCTCAAACTCACAGCAATCCTCCTGCCTCTGCCTCCCGAGTGCTAGGATTAAAGGTGTGTGTCACCACATCCGGCTCCCAGTTTTTACAGCAGTAAAACAAGAAAAACAGTAAAAACAGCAATCGGAGCACAAGGCACACTCTAATCCCCCACCACCACTTTTGGGAAGGGAGAAATGCATCTTATGGCCTGAAAAATATGGTATATCCATGTATTTGTTCTCACTGAGGGGAAAAAAAGAGAGGATACAGGAGGGACGGCAAGCAATTGAGCACAATTTTCTAAGGAGTTGGAAGACTGTGGAATCACTCTCCATGGGAGTCCACCCTCCTGGACAGTTCACAAGAAGACACTCTGACTGCCTTCTCTGTGGATCTTTTTCAGGGTTGATTGAATGGGACTCAGTCTGAGAGCCAGAGAGAGTGGCCCATTGTGCAGGGAAGGGTGGGTTTGTTTTACTGCTCAGACTGTGAATACAGAATCTTTACGGCAAATACCAGCCATCCTTACTTTCTGTTGTAAGATACTTCCATCCACGAATTCCGCATTTTTTTTGAAAAGTAATATTTTTATTGTTTGAAACTATTGGATATTTATAAAATGCATCCCCATCCCCTTCTATTTCCTCTGTAAAACCTCCCATGTCCCCCTACCCTGCTCCCTCTCCAATTCATGGCTTTTGTCTTTCATTGTGGGGAGTGTGTTTATGTGTGTGAATATGAGCTTATGAGGGCCATTCCTATTCTCTCAATTTCATCTCTCTCTCTCTCTCTCTCTCTCTCTCTCTCTCTCTCTCTCTCTCTCTCTCTCTCTCTCTCTCTCTCTCTCACACACACACACACACACACACACACACCTATTAAGTCTAATTAGTGTTGTCACATGTATGTGAGCATAGAGTTCACCACTGTGTCATGGGCAACCTAACAGGGGTCCCACTCCTGATAAAAATGAATTTCTTGCCTTTTGCAGCTGTATATTATCCAGACTACACAAATTCTCAACTGAGCCTGAGCCAGGTGACCTCCATCCATACTGCATTATTAATTAGGTTGCCAATCTCAAATAGTTGTAGGAAGAAACACCTAAAATATTATGAAAAAGAAATAGTTTGGTGAACAAAACTCAGTGCAAAGTATTTTATAATATTCTGAGCACATTACAGAAACAATTAATCTGTATCCCTCTTATTCCCATGCAGGGGTGCATTGGTCCTCGATGCAATGAACCTGCTCATTTAACTGCGTTACCATAACATATATTGATAGACCAGATATTGCAGAAATTGTGTGCCCATGACACTTTAAACACAAACTGTATGGAATCCTGGGAAGAAAAATGCTAAAGTTAATTTAGTTTGGTCAGAAAGATGTCCAAGACGACTGAATGGGGACTCTTTTCTTCCAATGACTATGGTTGTCAAAAGGATTTCTTCCCGGCACCTAGTTATCAGGCGTTTGACAATGTCCTACTGAGGAAATTCACATCAAGAGTATGTCCACTGTTACTTCTGGCTATGGGTTCTACAGAGGAACAAAACAACCAGTTCACTTACTGGGAAACAAATGGTCCAAATTAAAAAGCTCCTATAGTTGTCAAACAGTAGCAGCATCTAATTTTAAAGGAGCTCTGATGAGACATTTCTCCTTCTGAATGGACACAAGGTGTGAGTAATTATTAAACTCATAAACTAGCTATAATTGGGAAGATAGTTAAATAGATTAAATCTCTCTTGCTGAGCCCAGTGCAGTGCTGAGCCCAATAAGAGCTAGGATGCTGTGAGCCAGGAATGGTCCTCCAGGTCTTTCTCCCTAGAGCCTCTGTTCACTTCAGTTTCCCTGGTTTCTCTTCATTTGCTTCATTTCTTTTCCTTACCAAAATTGGTTGCCCAGATTCTCATCGTCCCAATCAAACAGATGAGTATGTTTGACTTGTCTGAATTACTGCCTTTCTTCTTACCTGGATTGATCTAATAACAACTTCAGTAGATAATTTTTGATGAGACATTTGCCTGTTGCTGATTAAACATTCCCATGAGTTGAGTTTAACCCCTTCACCGCAAAAATATTAAGCTGAAATTCTAACCCTCAGTACCTCAGAATGGGACATTATTTAGGAAGACAGTCACTGTAGGTATAATTAGTGGAAATGAGTCTTGTGTGTGAGTGTACACACACACACACACACACTTTTTTCCTGTTCTGGAATGTTTTTACGTCTAACAAAATCTTGCTACCCATCTTATCCCATGCCCATCTTGCCCAGCTGTTTCGTAACTAAGAACATTTATTTCAAGTGGTTCAAAGGATTTCTCCATCCTGAATAACAAAGCCACTCACTGATCACAGCACCCAACAAGCCTACTCAGTTACTTCCTAGAGGCTACCCATATGCCATTATATAATTTATAAGCAGAGACTGATTAATCTTGGTCTGGCCTTCGAAGTTACACTGTATGGAGGATGCTAAATTCGGCCTTCTATTGCCAAACCTCAAGGTATTCTCCAATCAAGTTAATAGAAGTGGTAAAAGTATGATTTATGACTAGGGGGCAAGAGTTATGTTACTGGAAGAAACCTATAACTATTTCAAATTATAGCTTACATAGGACTCACCAAGACAAGGAAGGAGTAAAATTAGCATGTGTCCCTAACATGGGATGATACCCACAGTCTGAAAGACTCATTCAATTAAGTACATATAAATAAGCATGGTGAGTGTATTTGGGGTTAGGCATTACTTAACTTACAGAGTAGTGGAGAACTAAGGCCAAGTGAATTTTTATCAAAGACATTATAAACACCCCCACCCCCTTAAGAAGATGCTGGTTTTTATGGTTCTAAGTGTACATCAGAATTGATAGAAACATGTGAAACTTGTTTAGAGTCTTACTTGGTTGGGCAATTCCCTCAATCTCTGCTCTATCTTTATCCCTGCACATCTTGTAGGCAGGGAAAGTGTTGGGTCAAGGTTTTTGTGGGTAGGTTGGTGTTTCCCTCCTTCCACTAGTGACCTCTTTGGTCTCCATGACCAGAGCTACTAAGAGTCTTATCTAGAGTTATTCCCACATCCTCTCAGGAACCTACCCTGTCATAGGTCTCTACCTTGTCTCAGAGATGCCCCACCCTTGGTTTCTCTTCTCATTCCAATCCCTCTGGCCTCCAGTCCCTGCTTTCCCTACATCTGATCCCTACCTTCATTTCCTTCCCTACCTCCATCTCCTTCCCTGTTCCCTCTCTTCATCCACTTCTTCTATCTATTCTATTTCCCCTTCTGAGTGATAATCAAGCATCTTCCCCTGGGCCCTCCTTGTTACTTAGCTTAAAATGAGTATATACAGGTGTGTCCTTATGGGTCTGGGTTGCCTCAATCAGGATGCTGTTTTCTAGTGTCATTCATTTGGCTGCAAATTTCATGATTTTCTTGTTTTTAATAGCTGTGTAGTATTGTTTCCAGTTTCTGGGTATTATGAATAAAGCTGTTATGAATATGGTTGAGCAAGTGTTTTTGTTGTATAAAAGAGCATCTTTTGAGGATATGACCAGAAGTGGTTTTAGCAGGGTCTTGAGGTATCACTATTCCCAATTTTCTGAGAAAGTGCCAGACTTCCAAAGTGATGGTACAAGTTTGCACTCCCACCAGCATGGAGTGTTCCCCTTTCTCAACAACCTTGCCAGCATGTGCTGTCACTTGAGGTTTTTATCTTCACCATTCTGATGGGTATAAGATGAAACCTCACCATTTTGATTTGCATTTCCCGGAAGAATAGGGATATTGGACATTTCTTTAAGTGCTTCTCGGATATTTGAGATTCCTCTGTTGAAAAAATCTCTATATCCCATTTTAAAATTGGGTCATTTTTTTGTTGTTGTTGTTGGTGTTTAACTTCTTCAGTTCTTTATGTACTTTGGATATTAGCCCTCTGTCAACTATAGGATTGATGAAAATCTTTTCCCACCTGTAGACTCCCATTTCATTCTATTGCCAGTGTCATTTGCCTTACAGAAGCTTTTCAGTTCATGAGGTCCCATTTATTAATTGTTTATCTTAGAGTCTGAGCTGTTGGTGTTCTGTTCAGGAAATTGTCTCCTGTGAGTTCAAGGCTCTTCCTCACTTTTTCTTCTAATAGATTTTGTGTTTCTGGTTTTATGTTGAGGTCTTTGATACACCTGGACTTGAGTTTTGTGCAGGGTGATAAATATGGATCTTATCTGCACTTTTCCACATATAGACATCTAGTTAGGCCAGCACCATTTGATGAAGGTGATTTATTTTTTTTCCATTGTGTGGTTTTGGCTTCTTTGTCAAAAATCAAGTGTCCATAGGTGTGTAGGTTTATTTCTGGGTTCTTAATTTTATTTCATTGATCGACCAGTTTGTTTCTATGCCAATACTGTGAAGTTTTTTTATTACTATTGCTTTGTAGTACATCTTGAAATCAGGAATGGAGACACCTCCAGAAGTCCTTTTATTGTATAGGATTGTTTGGGGAAGATTCAACCAATGTCTGGCCTAATCTGTGACCCACCTCATGGGAAAGAACCAGCCACTGACACTACTGAAGATACTCTACTATGCTTGCAGATAGGAGACTAGCATAGATGTCTTCTGAGAGGCTCCACCCACCAGCTGATCAAAACAGAATCAGATGCTGAGACTCACAGCTGAACATTGGGTGGAGCAAAGGACGCCTTATGAAACAATGGGGGAAGGATAGAAGGACCTGAAAGGGACAAGAACTCCACAAGAAAACCAACAGAGTCATCTAACCTGGGCCCAAGGTGTTTATGGAGACTGAAACACCAGCCAAGGACCATGCATGGACTGGACCTAAGACCTTGAGACATACGTAAGCTGATGGGCATCTTAGTCTTCATGTGGATCCCCTAGTAAGGGGAGCGGGTTCAGTCTCTCACATGGACTCTGTTGCCTGTTTTTCAAGGCCCCCTGGTGGGGCCGCCTTGCCTGGCCTCTGTGGAAGAGGATGCAATCAGTCCTGACTCGACTTACTATGCTTGGATGGGTTGTTGCAGGAGAGTTTCCCTTTTCTGAGGAGTAGGGGAGGTGGAGGGTGGAGAGGGATGGATGATGGGACAGGAGCAGAGGACGACTGGGGCTACAATCCAGATGTAAAGTGAACAACAACAACAAAAAAAGGAGTCATATTCAGGATAAAGCAGTAGAAGCAGCTAGAAGCCTAGTTGACATAGCACAGACAAAACCAGCTGATGGAAGCCGAATGTGTATGGACTATTGATCTGTGCCCTATTGGGACGTTTTCTGACCTGAACAAATACTGTCCAACCCTGAGAAAAATAGCTTGGTACTATAGTCTGCCATACTGTACAGCTAATTGATAAAGTTTGCTGAATGATGGAGTTAATCTGGCTAGGATTCTGAGGAGCCGTCTCCAAGTCATCTTGTGCAGAACTGCTGGGTGTGCTGGATGCTAACACTGTCTCACGGAGTCATTCTGCATGGTGTTCTGTAGAGTAAAGGATTTAACTTCATGGGTGAAGAAATAAAGCTATTCCAAATCACTTATTAAGATTAGAAATAAAAATGGGGCTAATTGGCCTTGTAGCCCCTGGGGTTCATTGAAAAGTAGCAACAATTTGCTTCAGAGTTCACTCCTAACAAGCTGGATGACTTTGATTCATTTTCTGAATCCATCAGGATCTCAAGTACTGTGGACAGTTGACTTTCAGAGCAGGCCATTTTAGATTCATTATCCTTCTAAAACACATTCGTCAGGACAGAAAAATTAGTAGAAGTGACAACACTATGGACTACAACGGTAATTATTGATTCCATTAAGATGAACCACTATTATTTCGTCATTATTATTTGTCTACCCATAGGTATACAGTATAACCTATAAGAGTGATTTTCTATAAACATGAGTTCTAGCTACATAGTTAGAAATATTATATGTGTTACATGAATGAATTCATGTACTTCTTAAGACTTGGACATGAAAGAACAGTAGTGCAATATGCAGAAGGCTTAAGGACAATAGTAAATTCTGCCCATTTTATTCGATAGTAATTTTTAAGTAAGGATACTATCTGGCAAACCCAATAGTAGTGTCTATAAGCTAACTCCTAAGAGGTATATGGTTTTACGATAGTTTCTTTAAGCTTCAGTGGAGATAGTTTGCTGCAAACAACTGGCCAAGATGCGAAGACCAAACGTGTATTGTGGTGCCCCACCCCAGTTAGTACATCTTAATATAACCTCTACAGCCAACACTTGGGGAACACTGGGGACTGGTGGGGATTGTGAGAGCAAGAGGGCCAGGACAGCTGCTACAGTGCATAATAATCACACAAGTAGAACATGCCAATGTGGGCGGGGGGTGGATTTCACAAGGTGTCACTCCTACATGCAGAGCAGCAGCTGGTGAGAGATGGAGAAGCAGTTTGGGAATGCAAAGCCTCCTGAGAGGTTATTTAGCCCTAAACACTTGAACACATGGACACATAACCAACACTAAATGGGACTCAGTAGGTTGTACCACCAATTAAAGAAGGCTCTGAAGAAAAGCATGCGAGGGTGGACAAAATGTAAATAAAGTATTCAGGTACGGAAGTCTCAAAAAATAGGAAGAAAATAAAAATTCATCTACAATTGATATAAAATATCATTCTAAGTAAGACAGTTTGAGTAAAACCACACATGTTTTTGGTATAGCCATATCTGAAGCCTTTATTTTATCTACTGAAGCAAAATTTGTTAGATGGCAGACCCTTAACATAATGCCACTACTGAATTCCTAATCAGTAACTAATGGCTGGCTTCCTGTCTTCACTTACTAGCCATTTAACCAAGAAGCAAAAACATGTTAGTAAAGTTATGCATAAGCAGCCTGCTGTGAAATGGTTGCTAAGGGAATTCACACAGGTCTGTGAGGTAAATCTTGATAAAAAATAATCTGGCCCAAGATCTACCAAAGCACCGCCATACTCAGATGCCAGGAAATACAGCAGCACCAAACACTGCTGATCCAAGTGACCCAGTCTGTAAAAGTGAAGACTGTTGGTCGCCCTGCCCTACAACACGGGGCTCTTGTAGAGGATCCAAAACCAATGTGGAAATTGAGATTCACCAAGAGCCAGACGCCAAAGAAACCACACGGGTTTCACACGAACCAGTTGGACATGTTCTGAAGCTGTATTTACCAACCCCCAAGGGAAATTCACAACCAGTAGTAGAGGGAGGCAAAAGGTTCCTTTGCACAAATCGGCACACACACACACACACACACACACACACACACACACACACACACACACACACACACACACACACACACCTCTTGTCCTGAACTTTGGGCTTTCACTTTTGGACAGAGACTGAACTTAACATGGCCCCTTGTTAGTAACTTTGTATTTGTGCCTCCTGCTTAGCAAAACTGTTTTATTCTGTAGGTTTTAAACTGGTCAATGGCTCAGGCTTATTAATTAGAATTCAACCTCTCATTTATAGACCATTATTAATAAATATAACGAAGAGATTTAAAGCACCACTGCAATCAATATTTTACACCGAACAGAGGCTTTTGTTAAAAGAACAATGCTACCTGTTACGGGATGTGATCCTTTTTCTCTGACCTCCCATGGTGTGTCTTTTGATTTTTTTTTTTTTTTTTTTTTTTTCTGATTAGATTTGAGCTTCTTTGCCCTGTAAATTTGTAATCACAGTCATGGAAAGGTTTCACTGAAAAAGCCCTCTACACTGAGCTTGATAAGTAGAACAATAATTTCTTGAATGTTCCATGTTGTTAGAGCCTTAATAAATGGGGAGGATATGAGACCAGGCACATAGAAAGGAGCACGCACCAGAAACACATAATTGCTATTGATGAAGAGACGAAGAATCTAGGCACATTGTATAGGCTCCAGAGAGGGGACTCAGGACCAGCTCCTTCACCCCTCCCCTATCTGCCCCATAGCTAAAGTTTCCTGTGTCATGGGCTGCTGGAAGCTTCTGTCTGGGAAGTGGAGGTAGGAAAACAATTTGGGGATTCTGTCACCCTAAAAAAGGTGTCTGCTGATGGTAGAGGTGAGACATCCCAGGTGCTCAGTACAGAGTTCACTCTGTAAACCAACCAAGAGTGCAGCTTTTTATTAAAGACAGAAATAGACGGTGATGTTTCTTCTTCCTAGGATCTAGTCTCAATTAGGAGATACGCTGGAGGGAGCTTGTCCACAGAAGAGGTATTCACTAGTTAGGAGAAAATTCTGAGGATTCAAAGTATTAGGTTTTGTTTTCTATAAAAGCACCATTGTTTTCAAACTTCAGCCAATTTCTTACAGCCTTTAAAACCCTGGGGCTTTTCACTACTGGTTTTTTTTCTTTCTCTACTATATTTTTTCATTAATAAACTATTACACTACCTACAATAATTTTCATAAAATATCAACGACAAATAAACTTCTGAGAAGATAAGTGTATTCAGATCTTAGCACGACAAATGTATACAGGTACCAGTATGTGACATAACATCCCAGAATTACACACACATTACCTTTATCAAATTAAAATAATTAAAAGGAAACACATCACTTATTTTCATAACTATACTAATCAAAGATTAAAAAAAAATATGCAATCATTATACAGAAAAAAATTATCACTTGCCAGAAAATGTGGAATCATAGAAATGGACATCACACTCACTATCCCAAGTCTTGCCCTTTAAAAGCATGCTTGGCTGAATCATGCACCTGTGCAAATGGGATGTTGACGTCACGTGCACTAGTATTTGTGGTTTGTGAACTAATATTCAATTAAGCCTGCATCCATACTCACGTGTGACCCTAGACAGGAAATGGACAGATCCTGCCCTCTGGCTGCCCAGTGTTACCCAGTAAGGCAAGGAAAGTTCAGGTCTCACTGGCAGTGTGACAATCTCTGCCTTTAAAAACTATACACGTGTGGAAACGGAGTCACCGATGTGTTGAACAGCTGGGTCCTTTCCCGCCCTTTTTTGCCTTATGTGTTTATTTTCCCTGCTTCTGGACACTGGAGTACAATGTTGGAAAATCAATACAATCAAGTAACACCCTCTTCCAGAAGCACCTCGATTGTAAGAATTAAAGACAAGAATAGTGTGAGGGACACTGTGGACATTACATTATAGTTTATTAATTGCTGCTTGAGATGGGACCTGATGGCACACTGGAGGCCAGCTAACCCTGTCCAAGGAGAGTGGGCCAAGGAGCCTAGCTGCATGAATTGTGTTAGGAGATCAGGTTTCAATATTATCTGTCAGTGCATAGGGGAATATCAGAAAATGAGAACGTGAGGTATATCATGAGCTAGACAGAGGCTAAAGGGTAACTCAGTCAGTAAAGTACTTGCCTGGCTTAGTCCCCAGAACCCATATACACATCACGGTATGTGGGTGTAGAATTTTCAATGCTAGCTTTGATGAGGCAGAGACAGGCAGAAATGCAGGGACCACTAGTCATCCAGTTAGCCTTGCATACTTGGCAGACACACACCCTGATTTTACACACACACACACACACACACACACACACGCACACACACACACAGAGAGAGAGACAGAGAGAGAGAGAGAGAGAGAGAGAGAGAGAGAGAGAGAGAGAGAGAGAGAGAGAGAGAGAGAGAGAGACGTGCAGACTGTTTAAAGCTAAGATGATTTTACTAATAACACAAAGCTTATAAATAGCCCTATGTCCTATGTGTAGTGTTCCTTACATAATGATATAAAATCAGGCCCTCACATCAGTAGTTTAAATATTAAAAACAGTTTACTAGCCAACCAATGCATGTCTTGGTTGACTTGGGCTGCATCTTACAACCATTTCTCACTAAACCTTAGATATGAATTATAAGCACATTTTCACCCCAGAGTCTTAGCCCTTTATTTCCCTCTCTAGCATGTCTCAGCCATTTGCAGGAAGCGCTTCAGAGCTTATGCCATCCTAATAGATTTTCATGATGTAAATCAGCCCTCCATTTCTGTCTATGTCCCCTGGCATTGAGTCACCTTGGAACATAGCACCTAATGCTGTTTCAGTTCAGATGACTTTGTTCTCTGAGTATTTCCCTTAACTCAGAGAAAGTGTAGGCTCCTCAAAAATGTCATGTGTGTGTTCACATGGGTGCATGTTCATGCAGGATCACATATGTGCACACAGGTATGGAAGCCAAAGCTCAATCTTGGGTATAGTTACCCAGGAGCCATCTGTCTTGTGTTTTGAGACAGGATCTTTCATTGGATTGAGTACGTCAGGCTGGATGGCCAGCAAGCACTGGGATCCTGCCTATCCTTGGCTCTGCAATGCTGAGGTTACAAGCATGCATCACCATGCCTGGGTTTTTATATGGACTTGGGGGACTGAATTCAGGCACATTGTGCTTGCTGTATAAACCCTTACCAACTGAGCTATCTTTTTATTGCTAATATGTTTTAACTCCAAGATTTTTCCAGTATATCAATGCCTCTTACTATTATACATTAAAAAATACATTTCTTTTTTTTTTCTTCTTCTTCTTTCTTTTTTTTGGGGGGGGAGGAGGGGAGGGGGTTCGAGGCAAGGTTTTGTTGTATAGCCCTGGCTGTCCTGAAACTCACCTTGTAGATGAAACTAACATTAAATAAGTCAATCTAAGGGCTGAAGGCATTTGTCCTAGGTATTGTAATTAGTAAACAAAAGCCCTGGGAGCTGAATTCAAGTTGCATTTTGTATGTAAACACATATTTTCCTGGTACAGTGGTTATCACATATACCGCCTTCAGGAGTGGACGTGTGTTATACGAAAACAAATGACAAAAATTGAAGCAAGAATATATGGAAAAGTCTCTAACTTACCATAGTGTACACACCATTGGTGGATTGTCATCTACTTCTGAAATCACAAAGAAGGGAAGACTGGCTCGTGGTGTGGGGTCAGGCTCCCCCATCTTAGACCCAAGCAATTTTTATCAAGTGTCCTCCAAGATTCCTTATCCAGGGATGACCTAGACTCCTAATTCTATTAAAGAGAGGGGAAGGAACAGCATGGAGTCCAAGAGTTAAAACACGTGTTCACGAGATAAGTAAGAAGGTAAGACAGCAGAGGCCATCGCTGCTTACTCTGAGAGACAGAATGCCTGCACTGCAAACAGGAAGTTCAGGTACAGGAAGGTCATCTGTGGAAAGAAAACTCAACGAGGAACTCCGGTTGACTGCCTCGCCTTCCGCAGTCATCTGCTGAATGGTATAAGCTCCTGATTTGATGACATTACATTTGTTTGCTTTCTCATCCAAGCTACTCCAGTCATGTCTAGTGGATGCCGTAGGCACATTAGTGATGGGGATTTGCTCTCTGCCTGATGCGTCTATCCACATGCTACTAGCTATTTACCCTTTAACTTTTGTTTGCTATGCACTGAATAAATTTACTCATTCAAAATTAAAAATATGGCTGCAAAGATCATTCTCTGTGCTATAGACAGCACATACATACATCATAGCAGGTGTCAGAATTCTTGGGGGTCTTTTCTGAGCTTGATAAATGATGAAAAGGAATGCTGAACCAGTTCTCATGCATGCATGTAGGAATGGTTGCCTGCGTAGATCTGGAGTTGTCACTATCAGGCTCTGATGTGCGTTTGTCCATCATCAGAGATATGCCTCCTAGCCTGAAAATTGTCTTCAATTAACCTACCCTAAACAGATTAAATGACTTATGTCCTTCCTTTTCACTATGAAATAATGACCTCCTATCATCTGAGCCTCAAACATTTTCCACTTACTGAGGAGAAATTCCCTATGGAGCCTTTCCAACCACATTTTAAATTCTATACATTATTGAGGGACAGACAAAGGACAACCACCTTTCACCGAGCACTGGAAAGACATAAAAGCATCGTTCAAGCACTGTAAAACTCTGCTAAGGTCAGTTGGGTTACAGTTTAAAAGTATACTGTAGATAGAGGCTTTACAAGCTGTAGCCATATGGAGTCCCAAGCCTTCCTGCTTTTCCTGAATATCCAAAAAAGGGAACCTGTTGTTGCTGTTGTTCTCTTTTCTCTCAGCTTTTCTTGACACTTTAGTCTTTCCCAGCCACATTCAGACTTTCTTACTTACTCTCTAATGTGGAGGAACGCCTTGAGTGGGTGCAGCAGTTGCCAATAAAAGGCTGTTTGGCCAATCAGCTGGGCAGAAGGACAGGAAGTGGAAGGGAGGCGTTTCCAGGGAGAAGCACCAGGAAGATGGCTGAGCAGGTGGCAGAAAAAAGAGACTGAAGGAAGAGAATCCACCCTGGAAGTCATCAGCCCAGCAAGGTGTTGGTTTATATGTGGGTTTTAAGGATATTAGGAGTAGTGTAGCTCAGATTCTGCCCGGCATAGTGCTTGCACTGTAAAAATAAGTCATAGTCTCTGTGTCTGTCCTTTGGGAACTAGCTGGTTAAAGAAAACTACTGACTTAATAATTTACTATGTTGACTAATGTAGGAAGAATAAAAGGTACATCATCACTCTAAGGTTCTCTTTCCTGCCCAGTGGCTGCTTTTCAGCCATATATCTGACCTCTGTGCCAGTGTTAATAGCACAATTGTTCCCTGCTTTCCTCCATCCTCCTCCTCCTCTGAGTTGATGCTAAAACTTAAAACAGATTTCCTGCCTTGGGATTTTTCCTCTTCTAAGTTCTAATAAAAATGTCCATGTGGCTTCAAATAAAGTAAGAAAAATAAAATAAAATAAAATAATTTTGTAAGTGTTTCCTCTTGTGCTGCATTTCTCTATAAATAAGCAAAGATGCAGGATGGGACAATTTGGCTCCATAGTTATCAGCTACTGGACTCCCATGATGCTTTGAGGAGAATGATTGCCAGTTTAACAGCCAAGCATACTACCCTCATGCCATCTAGAGCCATCTTGAAGTCTCTACTAAAGTCTTGACATAACTATGGAAAGATTTCTACCAAATGTCCTGGCTCCTGAAGGCACAGCCCCAGAGGGGTTTAGCCCAAACAGTTTGTACCAAACTTTTAGTTATCGATAATGTCAATGAACACTTAATGATCCTGTAATCATTCTATCTTGGGAGCCCTTGCCCTAGTAGAGGACCTATTGTAAATGATACTAAGAGGAAAGGCTGTCATTAGTCCAAAACACAAGCCTGGATAACTGTGATTGACGCTAAGTTGGCAAGGCTCTAATTGGCTCAAATAAGTATCTGTGAATTGTTCCAAAGTTGGCCTTAGCCTTTATAAGCAAGCCACTTAGGCTCACTCTGTGAGTTGGCTAGGAGATGCTCTCCTGTGCCACCTCCTCTGCTGTGACATCAAACTCAACCACTATTTAGCTTTAATTATGTTTTCTTGACTAATTTGATAGAGTTGAATGAACTCATAGCACAAACACAGACAGAACAGATCAGGGGTGCTGGTGCCTGTGACTATGCTGACATAGGTGGCAGCAATGGATTCTAGACAGCTAAAGAGGTCCTAGGAGCTTTGGAGGTGGTACCAGTGGCTCATGACTGGCTTGCCATCACCAGAATGTCTCTGTATCTACTCACAATTTCCTTTTTGAATTTTTATTTTGGTGTGTGTGTGTCTGTGTCTGTGTGTCTGTGTGTGTCTGTGTGTGTCTGTGTGTCTGTGTGTCTATGTGTTATATGTACATATGTGCAAGTAAAACTCCTTCAGGATTCTGGTCTCTCCTTCTACGCTGAGTTCCAGGTATTAAGCCCAGGCCATTAGGCTTGCGTGCTGAGTGACTTTACCCACTTAACCCTCCTACCAGCATATACTTATCATTTCTATAAAGTAGAGAGAACCTTAGCCAGCTGACTGATGATGATTTGACTTTCACACCTTTATTGAAAGTTCTCACTGGTCAGTAAGTCACTGTGACCATGTTTTCCCTCGTTGTTAAAAGCTGTATTTTCAGTATACTTCAGCTACAATGAGTAAAGTTTATTCCCTATAAATACACAAGGTCATTCTTAAAAGGTCTCAGGCCATGGCCTTCTCATCTTTGCATTTTCAATTCTGCCACATGGCTACCACTGCTTCCTTGGGGACCAAAGAACCAGAATCCCTTTGCTCAAGAGCCTAACTTACAGCCAGGAACAGCCTTGGGCACTGGAGAGAACAGAAGGCCATTAGGTGGCTGCAGCCTCTGACTAGACAGTTAATCATTTGAAGCAAGAGCCATAAAAAAAAAAAAAATAGGCAGAGAATGATGGAGATTCTGCACCTCTCTTCAGCCAATATGCTGCCAAGAACATTGTTATCAAAATAAATCGTTGAAGTATCATTCTATCTTAAATTATTTCTGTCTTGGCTCTCGTCTATTTTCAAAGACTCATAGGACATGGCTTTAATTTACGTTTTCAAGAGAACATCACCATATAATACAAATGTGATATTACTGGAGATTGTATTTTAAGCAGTATAGAAGCCAACTTCTGAAATGTAGTGGGTAAATAATCAAGGCACAAGTCATTTCTCCTTCAGGTCCTTACACCTTCAATTTGTCATTCTTGCCAGGAAAGAAAAATTTTACTGTAGACACCTGAAGCTAGTGGTGTCAGGCCTGAGTCCCAGCCTGAGGGAACACAGCAATACATGAGCTACTGTCACGTGTGAAGGAGGACAGGTTTGTCTGATTGATGGAGCCACAGAGCAATCTGCCCCTGGAATATTCCATTTCATTTCACTTAAACAGCCATTTTCTGTAGTTGAACACCACAGGACACTCAGTTATGCACTTTCACAGAGGTTTCAGCCCTCCCACCACACCCCAAAATTGCAACACAGCAGGGACATCACTCACCTTACTGAAATGGAATCAGGCCAAGGTAAAGATATGCCAAGTAATGGACGCAAAGAGAGGAAGTGGAATTCAAACTTACAACTTCTGATGCCACGTATAGAACGTTTGCCACAAGATGGTTGTCATTGTCTTACTATGTGGAAGAAAAGATGGAGATTGAATCCTCCAACAGAGATGTTTAAAAGCGCTACCATATAGCCCTGGAGTGACCACCCAAGGCCATGTGATAGGAGTTTGGTCTCTATGCTAGCGGTATTAGGAATTTAAGAGGCAAGGCCTGGCAAAGAGCTTTCGAGTCACTGTGGTGGTGATGACTGTCTTTAGCTCTCTCACTTCATCATTCCTCAAACAGGAGGTGACAGTCTTGCATCTCCATGTATTTTTGCCTTAACATACACAGGTTCAAAGCCAGGGTTCCACCAATCACAGACTGAAAGCTCTGACACTTGTGCCGAAATAAACTTTCCGGATTCAAAGGTGACCATCGCAAGTATTTGTTGGATTGATGGAAAGCTGCCTAGCACAGCGGCTGACTTTCTCTTCATGCAAGGGTTCTTCGTAATTGGAAACCTGACACGTATGTCAACATTTCTGCATCTCGATTCAATCTTCCTTCTCCACTACAATTTACTATTTGACATTCACCCATTTTCCTAACCTTTACGCATAGGCCTCCCACAGTGCCTTTAGCTACTTCAGAACAGCTTTTCTTCATAGAATTTTGTTTTGCTCCCATATCATTATTTTATATTTCTAGCTAGTCTTCCATTGCTTCAACATTTTTCTGTAGCTTTTCACTCCTTGCATTGGAGGTTTTTAAAGGCCATTGTATAGCATATAATATTCTCTCTCTCTCTCTCTCTCTCTCTCTCTCTCTCTCTCTCTCTGTGTGTGTGTGTGTGTGTGTGTGTGTGTGCGCGTGTGCGTGTGTGTGTGTGTGTGTGTGTGTGTGTGTTCCTTTCCGAACACCATTTGATGAAGTATAGTAATTTATCAATGACAAATCTGAACCACGGGTGAAAAAGGTCAACATCACTTAAGGTGTATTCAGTATGTACAATGATCTGTTCACAACATCCAGGCAACTTCTCTTCCCTCTCTCATCAGGAGAACAACTTCTTAGGTCCCTAACTAATTTTTACAAAACAGCCTAAGCTGTTAACTGCTTTTGTTATTGTATTTTTCATATACAATATAACCTTACCTGGAAATAGTAGAGACATCTTTGCATCTGAATTTCTTTAACACTGTTTGATTAGCACAATAGCAGCGGTTATGATAGTGTATATCGTCCTGTGTGGACTTGAAAATGTTGGATTCCAATGACCCTTACAGGTTATATCTGTGCTTATATGTGCAAATCAAACCCAGAGTATAGAGGTAAATATGAATGATATTTTTCATTTTCTGCCATATGTTATATTAATTTATCATTCATTATATAGCATAGGCATGAAACAATAAAAATAACAACATATTCCCTTGAGCTTTCTTGACCTGATGACTACATATCTAAAACATGATCACGTCCAGACTTATCTATTCATGTATGTTCTACATACCACCACTCAGGAGCTAATTGTCAGACAGATGGGAACAGTTTGTCCAACCGAAGAGAACTGTCCCTCATTTGACATTTTCAAGTCTAGACTCTAGTGGGCATGATGATATACATCCTAGGGAAAAGAATATATTAGTAAGAAGTATTCATTATGTTGAAGAAGAGTATACTAGATAACCCTTTGATGATTTAGGTGTGGGAATCTCCAGAGAGCCTGCAAAAACTATGGGATGGATATCCCGGCGCCAACCACAGGCCTGTAGAGGAAAAGAATGTCTGTCAGCATCCTCGATGCTCTGGAGAGCTGTAAGCCAGAGGTAGAAGCTGGGGGTGGGGTATGGAAAGGAGGTACACCAGCCTAGACATATGACTCAGACCCATGGCTGGGTGGTATGAGCAAGATGCCCACACATCTATGACATCAGGGCAATCCAGTGCCTCTGATCCTGGGGCAAGAATTTTATATGTCACAGGTTATGGGATGACCTATTATCTCAGGCCTAGAGCTTCTCAGGTACATGGTTGATGCTTGGTTAAGGATAAAGCCACACCCAAGGCACCTTGATCTGACTTCAGGAAACGATTCTCAATAGCATCACCGTTGGAACTACCTCAGAAAATAAGTGCCTGTGAAGACACTATAAAGTGAAAAGATCCTCTGAAGTGTGATTCTTCAGGCCCTCCGTCTAAGGGCAGCAATGGCATGCAACATGCTATTGTCTCCAGACCATGATCAGGAAGCAGTGTTTGTCGGGAAACTATCATGTTCGGTTATGACATACAATATTCTTTACAATCAAACTCATTTGCTTTCCCAGATAGACCCAGAATCCCATAACCTCTACCACCCTGCTTCCCTCTGCTCACCAACTCACAGTCCTGGTTCAGCAAGTTTGGATCCTATCTCACATACTTACGTATTCCCTTCTGCCTGCCTGTCATCATTATTTACATCTGGTCCACTACTTCTCTCTCACTGTAACTATGCATATTTATCCATAGTTTTAGAATGTGGTTTGTCCTAAGTCTTCCTACATAAACTTAGCAAGATGTATATAGATACAGATACAGGTGATAAATATAGATAGATAGAGATAGAGATGGAGATAGAGCTCTGCCCTCTCTGTGGGCCTTAAGGACTTTGAATAATACACTCTGGTTAATCCCACAAAAACACACACCACCAACCCCAAAGTGAGCCTGGTCATTTGACAGGACACACGTCTTCTTTCACAGGATCTAGATTAAAAGTAAGCAATTAAGAAAATAGCCAGAGAGTAACATATGATGTAAGGAGAGGGCAGACTTTAGAGGCTAATGGTGAACAAGGCAAAGAGGCTTCAAAGACACATTTCATCTACAAAGGCTCTCCTTCCCCTCTTGAGGTCAAAAGGTACATAAAGTGAAACCTCTTAACTGATACTTCCTAGAGATGTGTGATGCCAGGAGCTCTTTTAAGCACAGAGGGTCAGATTTTTATTAGGTGTGTAAAAGGAAATGAACCGTGGGTCTGGGGTTAATGACGGCAAGGCTGAATGCAGACGCCATTTCTCTATCCATCCTTACCAAGGTCGTTGGGTTTTCATGCAAAGGCCGAAAGAGGAAACACGCACCTTTATTTAGAATTCATGAGATCTCTATTTTGAGTGAAATTTTGAGGCATCTAAAATATGAGAACAATAGAAGGAAAGTACATTTACTTCCCAGTTAAGCTGCAGTTACCAGCTCATGGTCATTCTCCCATGGTCACCTCCTACCTCTCCGTCCGCATCATTTTGAGGCAAGTTCCTGACGCCATGTAATTTCATGTAAATATCCCGTTATGGATCTCTAAATATAAGCCTTTCTTTACAAAGACATACAATATTTTATTAGGCACATATTTATTTCTACTGTCAAGTGTTTAATCGACGTTGACAACTGACTAAACTGTGTTATGTAAATGTTAACACTGTGTACTTAGCTAAGACCCCAGTGAGATACATACATTGGATTGACTATTCTACCACTTATGTGTTACTACATAAGTTCCTTACTCTAGTAGATAAAGGTCTTTTCTCTCATCGTGATTTATATGTAAAACTGGCCATGGTGGTATATATCCATAATATTGACATTTGGGAGGTAGAGATAGGTATTGAGTTTAAGGTCAGCCTTGGTCATACGAGAGTCTTTCTCAGAAAGAAAAGTCTCATATGTCTCACAACGTGATACCATTTGACTTGTTTTCCTGGCTTTTCTATTTCATCTAGGTTAGTATTAGATGTAAGTACTGGAAGTTTTACGTATGTTTTTGACAAAATCACTTCATATTTGGTGCCATACACTTCCAAAAGTAGCTACCTTTTGACTCATTGATTCTTTCTGTAATTTTAGCCCCAATAATCAACAAGAGTTATATTAGTTGATTCTTTTTAAAAGATTTTTCTTTTTTAAGATTTATTTATTTTTATGAGCATTGGCATTTTGCCTGTTATATCTGTGAATGTGCCAGACCCTCTGGAATTGGAACTACAAGCAGTGGTAAGCTGTTACGTGAGTGCTGGGAATTGAACCTGGGTTCTCTGGAAGAGCAGCCAGTGCTTTTAACTGCAGAGCCATCTCTCCAGCCCCATCAACTGATATTTTAGGCTGAAAAATACTGGCTTCCTAATTGGATTATCCTCCACCTAGTAAGTTGAATATTTATTAAGTAAAGGTTTCCTCTCATCAACTGTACCAAAGTAATAAAAGCAGTAATAATAATCCATAATAATAAAGTCTTATTACTTGTTTTCAAGATGAGACATAAATTAGAAACAACAGTATGGATGATATTCATGTTTAGTGCTGCAGGGTTTTCCTTGTTTATAGACATTATTAGCAACAGAGCTAGGAAAGACATATATATTGTATATGATACATGTAAATGTCTGGCCATATGAATATTGGAAGTGTATATTTTATAAAAGGTGATATCTCAAATATCTTATTTGTTTAAGAAAATATATCCAATTTAAAGATTTAATTATACAGGAGTCCATCATTCAAATTCCAGGATACAGTGTATATTATCATTAATCTTGCATGTCTGTCATTTCTTCCAAGTCAAATACCTGAATTCTAGGTTTGGCTAAGATTTCATAACCTAGGATGTCACTCAGATACTTTGATAACAGAAATACCAACACTACCACCAAAAATGCAATCCCTAAAAGCATTTATGGTCATAGGAATAATACTTGCCTGAATGGTGGTTACTTTACCTGCATTTACCTTATTTTCATTTGTCTTATTTGTCTTAGTTTGCTTTTTAACTTTTCAGGAATGCTTTTAAATTTATAACTACAAAGATGTAATGTTGGAGGATTTTATAGTATTTAATATTGAAATATTATTTTAGTAAAATCAGTGGTTACCAGTAGAGCTGCTCCTGGCGGCAGGGGCACAGGTGAGCCATCCCTGAGAGAAAGAGCATGGGAGAGCTGGCTGCACCACTTCTCTGCCATGAGGTAGCAAGGGTAAGGAAGCTATTTTCCTCCCCAACTCCATGTCCTTTCCCACCTGCAGCAGTTGGAAGAACTGGCCCAGGGTCATAAGAGTGAGTGAGCTGTCCCTGCCAGCTGCAGCACTTGAGAGAGAAGACCCTGCCCCTCACCTGGGAAGTATATTAGGACTCGCCCTTTTAGAGGGGACATGGGTGAGCTAGACCTGAAAAGTGTGAGATCTGGAGAGCTGGCCCAGTCCCTTGCAGGCTGCAGCATTTCTGAGAGTGGGCCCTGAACCTTCACTTGGTAACACACTGGAGCAGGCCCGAGGCATGAAAGCAGGAGAGCTCACCCTGCCTCCTGCAGACGGTGGCATTGGGTAGCCTAGCTGCAGCACTGCAGGAAAGCTTACCCTAAGGTGCAAATAAGGCAGAGCAGGGGAACTGACCAGCTCTGCTACCATCCAGGCCCAGATCCAGGACTCTGAATTGGCCCACACCAAAATCTGTGTCATCTGCAATTGCTTGAGATGCATGAAACAACAGTCCTGTTGTTCCAAAGCTGCAGGAACTCCATGACACAGGACAACAACACAACAACTGGGAGAAGTCCTAATGAGGATCCAGTATTGATGGCATCACCGAAGGCAAAAGTCTCAAACCAGACCAACGACTCATTGCAATGAACATTTGCAAGTGAAGATGTGTGGAAAAGGGGCTATTTTATGGGGTACACTGTGACACACTACAGCTTCCATGATGAAATGTTTTCTATGCTTTGTTTTGTTTTTGTTATTGTTTGCTGTCTATGTGTATGTTTTATTTTGGTGGGGAGCTTTTAAGGGCAAAGGCTAGATATGAGGGCACTAGAAAGATGAGTAGGACTGGGGTGCATGATGTGAAACTCACGAAGAATCAACAAAAAGTTTTGTTTGTTAAAAAAAAAAAATCAGTGGTTACTTCTTAACCAACTTTATATCCAAATAACCACACAGAGAGACCAGGATTTATTTAATTAGCCTAGAGCACAATGCTGCACAATAATTACTCCATCATAAACCTCCATGCTGGTATAGTTTCTGCCCATGCAGATTTCTTCACATTAAACTTGCTTCTAAATCATCTCCTAGGCTTGGCTCATTTCTCCCGATGTTTCTCAGTCTTTCCTTCATGTCTCTATCCTCTTCTTCTCTTTCTCCTCCCCTCACTCGATCAGGATGTCTCACTCAATTTTCTGTTATTGCTCAGCATTGGCTAATTTGTTTTTATTGACAACCCAGAGAATGAATGGTTGACATGTTTACACAAATTGAAACTGGAGATACTTAGAATAAACATTACAATGTAATGTCTGGATTGATCCAGATAGTGGGGTGGAGAAAACAACATTTGAATGAACAAGAATAAACTGTACACAGTCCACAAGGACATTATGCCAACAATGGGACTAGGATTACATTTTTACAAAGACAAGTTGATAAAGAGAAGTGTGCAGGAGCCGGGTGTGGTGGCATATGTCTTTAATCCCAGCATTCGGGAGGCAGAGGCAGGTGGATTGCTGTGAGTTCAAGGCTAGCCTGGTCTACAAAGCAAATCTAGGACAGCCAAGACTACACAGAGAAACTGTGTCTCAAAAAACTAAAAAAAAAAAAAAAGTGTTCAGAAAAGTATATGACTGCTGTCTTCACCATCCAATCAAGTTCTTTCCTCTTATGGGATATCTTCTATTGAATGGCATGGTTCACCATCCCAATAGTAACCTATGAGCAAACAGAATTCCAGCTGTCATGCTGTGATCACTGTACACTGGAACTCTTAACTATAAATTAAACACTCTGAACTCCATTGTCTCAGTCATTCTTATCTCTCAAACTGCTGCTGCTGGAAAACAGCATACTTGATAAAAAATGAAACCCAGATGTAGCTCTTTGATGTGGTCATCAATGAAGAAACCAGGCCATTAATCTCAGACACTTGGTGACATTGTGCTTAGAACCAACTCCTTCCACCCTTGAAAAACAAAACTCACCCTGACCAAGACAGATAGTTGCATTAGTTTTGGTTTCATCAATGTGACAAAATCCCAGAAAACAGCATATTTATTATCACATGTTAAGAGGGAGCAGGAGGCCTCAGAGACTGGGGTGGCTCTGCCATGACTACAGGACCTGGTGACATAGAGTGTTCTTATTTGGGTGGATCAGGAAGTAGAAAACTCAAACCACAGCCAGCAGTATGCACGGCTGTAAAGCCTGCCCCTCCTGCCTCGCCTTCAAACAGGTTGTGACGCCTCCTCAAACTATTATCACCAACTAGGAACCAATTAGACACAGCATAGGCAAAACATAAGAGCAGATGACAAGGCTGGATTTAGCCTTTCCTCCACAAGATGTGAACCACCTCAAGATGCAATTCCAGAGACACTGCTATGGGCTCCTGTTAAGTAGGAAATCAGATGCCCTTTTCATCCAATGACGTGTAGTCACTGAAAGACACAGTATACACTGCAATGTTCCACCTACTACACTGTACAAAACTATCACCGTTTACCTTTCCTGATGGTCGGCTTGATTGCATTGTTTAAAGTATAGCGAAGGCACTATGTTAAACAGGAGACTGCATGAAGAAGAAAGCAATCTTTCAGGATAAGGATCATTTTAAATTAATGCCATATCTGGCAGTTTATTGTCAATGTCTGGAATGTATGACAGTCCAGATATCAGGATGAAAGCAACAGAGTAGAATATGCTCCCTATAACACATGTGACCCAATTGAATATTTTGTCCCTTACAAACCCAGAATTTTGTCTCTTTGAATCTTGAATTCCTGGTTGCAAAACACAAACTACTTCTGTCAGGAGTATAACAGATATTCCTGTGTGTGTGTGTGTGTGTGTGTGTGTGTGTGTGTGTGTGTGTGTGTGTGTTGTGCATGTTCACATTCATGTGCATGTTCATGCATATATGTGCATGTGTGTTTGTGAGTGTGGGTATATGTGTGCCATGTAGGGCATCAGCTCTTACTTTTGTCCTTATTTGGGCCAGGGTCTCTTTTTCACCATGACACACACCAAGATGGCTGGCCTGAGACCCGCTAAGGAATCTCTTACCTCCACCTGTCATCTTACTGTAGCGGGACTGGAATTATAGATGCATGCTATAACACCCAGCCCTGTGTGGGCTCCAGGGAAGTGGACTCAAGCCTTCACATTTGGGTGGCTGAATCATCCCTACAGCCTGTATCTCCACTATTCTTAAAGCTATCTCTACTGCCTGACTATGCTGGTGTCCTCCTGTCAGGAAATTGTCAAAGGAAATGCCATTGTATTGACAGTGTCAAATAAAAATGACCATCATAAGGCTGTTGAGTTACTGATGGATAAGGGAGAAGAGATAAAGAAACTTAGAGAAACAAACAAACAAACAAAAAACAACATGAGATTTTTTTTAGCCATCATGTGAAGATGACCGTCTATTGTTGCAACTCTCACAGGCCAAGAGAGTTCTAAAATCAAGACTGTCTTGGGCTATTTATTGAGATTTGACCTGAGGGAAAAAAATGAATTCTTTCCATTTCTAAGCCAATATTCTACCACTGAAGCATATCTTTCACCAATGGGAATTTTTCTATCTATAAAACATCATCTAAACAGGTAAGGTGGGAAGATGTTTCCATCTTAGAGGTAAATGTGCCTCTAAAGGATGCATGCTGGGAATCTGAACTTCACTGGTCCCACTACAAGAGACTTTCTTTTTGTCATCTTCGCCACCATTGCTACTGCTGAGTACTCACCCCAATCTTTAGGTGTTTTCAAAATATTTTTCTTGCTACTTAATAGATGGTTAGGGCTTCCCGTAGCATTGTTTATTATTTCTGTTCCTTTCAATGAGAAAGTTCATGAGGTCAGGCCCACATTTGTTTGTGGCACTAAAGAGAAAGAAGAAAGATGCTGAAGAAGAAGGAGGAGGAGGAGAGGGAGGAAAAGGAGGAGGAGGAAAAGGAAGAGGAAGAGAAAAAGGAGGAGGAAGAAAAGGATGAGGAGGAAAAGGAGGAGGAGGAAAAGGAGGAGGAAGAAAAAAAGGAGGAGGAAAAGGAGGAGGAAGAAAAAACAGAGGAGGAAAAGGAGGAGGAGGACATGGTGGTGGTGATGAAAAATTGGCCATGAGGTTTTCTATTATGGAGCAGCTTCCAGACTGATCCAGAGACTGCTGTAAGTATGAAAGGCTGGGGTGAAGCACTGGGCCATGAGTGACTCATCAGATTCTATGACACAGGCCCTAGACGGCCTGAGTAGGATGGCAGTGGCAATGGGAAACTGACCTCTTAGAGCTTCTAGTCCTGCTAAGGCAAAAGCCACTGCAGCAATCAGTGAGCAAAAGGCCCTTCACCTCATGCATGAAATTAAAGGAGCTAGTAACAAGTCAAATATGTTAGACAACTCATGAATAATTCATCACAGAACAGATAGCGAGGCAGTAGCGTTCCTTAACGCATCACACTGTTTTCTATGGAAACACCACCATCAAGCAAAAGCCTATTAAATGAAGAGTACCCTTCTTAATTTTGAAATGAGTGAGGGAAGAAAAGTCACCAAAGCAAGGAGATTGATTAAGTCAAGAATATTTTCGAGTTCTTTTTGAGGTGTTTAAATAATTGGCTCTGGAGTTCTCCATTGCTTTTCCTTATGTGTGAAATGGTACAGAATATTGGGTCTCCAAAGATTGCTATCAGAGTCAAAAATCTGTTACCACGTGGAGCAGAAGCCCCTGTCTCCACGCGGTACCTCCCTTCTGCTGAAGTAGTAGAGCAGTGCCAGGGACATGGCACATTGAGCCCAGATGTTGGCTGTGGCGCTTCTGCCTCTTGGTCTAAATCAGTGCCACCAACAACTGGAACATCAGGGGCTCTCACCTGGCATCTAACGCACATGGCTGCCTCCTCTTTGCTCAATCAAGAACACTAGGCTAAAGCAGAATAAAAACTTAATTGGATAAATTCAGGGACTATACTATCTCAGAAAAAAAAAAAAAACAATTGTTATTTGAAATTAGTGACAATAAGAATGGGCCACTCCCTAGGGCCTCTGTTTTTAATCACATAAGCAGTTAGAAGGCAGAATATACATCTCTTGATTAACCAGGCATCAGTTAGAAGGCAGAACACACATCTCTTGATTAACCAGGCAGTGTTTCTACACTGCAAGTCCTTACGGGGCTATAATTAAATGGTGGAGTTTCGTCACACAGTGAGACTTTTTGTGTCACTCCCATTTCCTCAAAAAACAAACAGGAAAGCTGGTAGAATGTAAGTATTTACAGTGAGATTTACCATAGACTTTTAACTCGTGTGATTTTCAGGGCTGAGAAGTCAGCCGGCTTGAGTTCTAAAGTTTGAAGCACCCAGAGTTCTCACGCTGGGAGCCATGGACTGGCTACTGACATGGATTCTCCAGCTAAGAAATAAAGAGAGAAAAACTCACCCTTCTCTAGAGTTTTCTTCTTCTTAGACTCTTGCTACACTTAGCAATGCCCTCTTAATGACAACCGATCCACAGATTCAAAGGCCAATCTTTTGAAGCTGCACTACAGAAGCTTCCAGAAGTGATACTTTACCCAGTCTGGCTGCCCCTTAGCCTAAACAAGTTGACATAGGACCATTATGATGTCTTATACAGACTCTTGCTAAAGGGCTTTGCCTGTTTGTTATTAACTATTCTGTGCAAATATATATTCTGAGAATTTTATTCACTTTGACTGCGTTGTGGTTATTTGACATTAGTGTCTTATAAAACCACAATTCGTGATTCTGTTTTCAGTTAGGTAGTATCATGTACAGACCTAGAGAAAAGGCTCTTTCTTAAGTTAAATTCTCACAGGTTTACTCTCGGTGTCATGAGGACAGTGACGCTATGGCTTTTCCCTGCTTGGCTTAGGTGTATAATGAGTCAGGAGGATGCAGTCATGGTAGGCAGTGAGCTGGATCAGTTGCAAGCTTCACCCCAATGCCCCATCAGAAAGGCAAGTGAAATGCCAGTGTCTGATGCTAGCTTCTTACAAACTGACGGCTCACACAGAAGAACCGTGCTCCTCTCATACAGACAGAGACGAAAGGCAGTAATAAGAAAAATTATTTCTCACCAGGAGTAAAGTGTCCATGAAGTTCATCACACTAACAGCAGGAGACCATCACACTATTGTTTTTTAAATTATATGTATTACCTGTATTATCTCCAGGCCCAACTAGCAATCAACCAAGACACAGACACTTATTATATTTTAAAATAGCCTTAGTTAACCTGCGGCAGGGCAGATATCAATCCTCTCAACTACCTCCCATAGTGTGGCAGGCCTGGGATCCCTGTCTCAATCCCATGCCATCTGTTTCCAATAACTTTTATTAAGCTACCTCTCGTCCATAATCCCAAATACTTGTTAATGTTTTTCATCTGGGCTGAATTTTCCATCCACGCCGGCTATGTGCTTCTCCTTCAGCTAACCCATGGCGGCCTTCCTCTCTTTCCTTTAGGTCTCTCTCCCTTTCTTCATGGTGGTCTTTCTTCTTCCCAGAATTCCTCTCTCTTCTAGCCCCACCTATCTCCTTTGCCCTGTCTAGATGAGATGGCTTTTTATTAAACAAAAGGTAGTCAGACAGCAAGCAGTAATTAGCATCAAAATACATCACGCCATCCCCCAACATCATACAGCATTGATGCTGGGCCTACAGGAGGCAGCTGACACTTCTTTCTCATGAGCTACAACCAGAACCTAGGATTACTGTGTTCTCTTTGAGCTATTTTCCTATGAAAGTCAGAGATAAAGTTGGTGACAAAATGTCCTAGAATTTACATCTTAAATTTATGTTGTTGAGGTTAAAGAGAGAGATGGGCACAGTATGCATGGGGAGATCAGGGGACATCTTGTGGGAGGCAGCTCTTCCCTTCCACCGCGTGAGATCTCTGGGGTTCAAACTCAGGTAGTTAGGTTTGGTGGCAAGAGCACTTACCTGCTGAACCATCTTGTCAGCTCTCTTTGCTCCTGTAAAAAGGATTATTTAATGGTTTTATTAAGTCTACTATAAGTCCAGCTCAAATCTTTTGGTAAGAACTAAATAGAGCATAAATAATTAATAAGCCAAAGAAATAAATTCCTGGGCTAGATAGATGGCTCACTGGTTAAGAGCACCGGCTGCTCTTCCAAAGGTCCTGAGTTCAATTCCCAGCAACCACATGGCAGCTCACAATCATCTATAATGAGATCTGGTGCCCTCTTCTGGTGTGCAAGCATACATGCAGGCAGAATGCTGTATACATAAATAAATAAATCTTTTTTTAAAAAAGAAATTCCTTCTCTTTACCCAGCATGTGCAATGAATTTGGAGGATAAACAAAACAATAACTACCGCTCTCAAGAAGATATCAATATTCATTAGGGAAAATGAGAACTGTATTTGTAAAAGCAAGCTAGAGAATATTTAAAACTAATTTTCCAACAGCTTTTCTCCGATAAAGACCATGACTACTCTAAGGATATGGGAATGTGTGTTTTCACATGAGCAGAATAAGTCAGGGCAAGCTTCACTTAGAGTCATTCCAACCAATGGTGTGTTTGCAGGGAAGGGGTCCCCAGTCGGAGTGTCAATCAGGCACTGGTCTCCTCTTGGCGAAGTCAACTAATGAACTGGTTGGTGGAGGCCGCAGGAACAACCAGGTACTACAAGCTTTTCAATAATACTCAGTTTTGCCCTAAGGAGATCTGTATACCACAGACACTAGCATTTCCATTGTGTGAAAAACTGCTTCTAGATTAATCCTGGGCAAAGTGGAGCAATTTTATGATCTTAATTTTAGTGTCCTTACACCTGATTGAATTCAGTAAAATTTCTCTTAAACAAACTGAGCTCACCTGAATCCTCCCAGATGAACCGCTGGCCTTGCAAACAGTTACCAAACATGTGGTTTCTTAAGTTAGCTCACTCACTGCCCACTCTCCCTAGAAGCGACTTGGATGACTAGCTTATTAGCTGACCCCGTACAGGTATTTAGGAACCCCTTGGTTCTTACAGACCGTGTGTGTTCATTGTTTCCATAAACAGAACCTCTTTCTTTCTCACTATTACAGGCAAGCTTACCCACCATGACGGTAGCCATGCCTAAGCGTGTGCACACATATGAATACTGTATGAGGCCATATATTGGCATAACATTTTGTGTCACTAGAGAATATGTGTTGCTATGTTATTAATGCACTTCTACTTTACATTTTCGCCGCTTGACTCAAGATAATTCAATTGCCAGGCATGATGGCACATGCCTTTAATCCTTGCACTTGAGAGGCAGAGGCAGGCAGATCTCTGTGAGTTCGAGGCCAACCTGAGTCTAGGGCAGCCAAGGCAGAGAGACTCTGTCTCAAAGCGGGGGTGGGGGGCAGAGATAATTCACTTAATGAATTTCAAATATTTTCCCTCACACAAATAGTTTCCATTGAATAATAATTACCATTGATTCATTAATAATTATTAATAATAATCTAAATGAGACAGTGAGAATCAAGGCAGAAAATTTCCATGTTGGTCATGCCAAATATAATATAATTGACAATAATTTAGAAAAAGACACCATAGGACTAAAGAAAGGTAAATTTAAAATTGTTTTGCAGCAAATGACCTGTCTACCAAAGCCTTTAGTAGAAGATAAGAGACCTCGTAAGGCAATGAGATGTCTCAGCTGCTAAATGTGCTTGCTGCCAAACCAGACAGTCTGAGTTTGGATCTCCAGAACCCACACAGTGGAAGGAGAGAAAGACTCCCTTATGTTGTCCTCTGACCTCCACCAGTGTGCTCCAACACTGCTCCTCCTTCATCCCCACCTGAAATAAATAAATAAATAAATAAATAAATAAATAAATAAATAAATAAAAAGAAAACAGTTAAAGACAAGAGACTACCATGTGTGACTTTCTATCTCATTTTGACCCTAAAGCAAATGTCAAAGATCCTTTGGAATTCTGGAAGGAGCTCCCAGCTTAAGGCGGGTAATTCAGCCTTACAATGTTTGCCTTGTGAATGCTTCTAAGTTTAACAACCTATGCAGGCTGAATGCTTCTGTCTCTTTGCACATTTTAATATGAGTCTCCCATACCAGAATAACCCAAATACTCTTGTAATTGAGTTCATCTTCCCTTGACTCGATTCCTACAGCCAATAGGAAACACCAATTCATAAATGATCAGTGTTTCTTGTTCTTCCAGCAGAGCCTAAGGAAGGAAATGGCAAGCATCCATTACCTGTAACGAGCCAGACAGTAGATGTTAGACTTCGCAGACATGTGGTCCACACTGTAGGTTTTTCAGTGCTGAAGCCACTGACACTGTACAAATGACTATGTTCCCGGGACACTTGAATTATAACATTGACGTTTGACTTTAAATAATTTCATTGAATCACAAAATACTAGTCTTTAATTACTTCAGCTACCTGAAACGTTAAATTATTCTGATCTTGTGGGCCTTATGAAAACAAGATGTTTGGTTCTATGGGCATTGTGTACAGACTCCTAAACTGGATCAGCTAGTTGAAATTTGTACTTTATAAAATCACTGAAAAGGGATGGGAGGAGTTCTGAAGACAGAGTTGACACAAGAACTACAAATGAAGTATTGTTTCTTGGCTAAATAAGCCATCTCATGAATGAGCTATTATTCAAGTATGTGTTTGCACAAGTGGAATTAGTAAAACAAGAAGTAATGAAATCTTCAGTAGATTTAATAAGGTACAACAAGTTCATTAAACAAAATTTAATCTATCAATTTCTGAAGCATTGTTTGACACTAAGTTTGTTCGTTGATAGTATAGTCATTCTAAACTTTAGAACAAGTTGAATAAATAAAAAGGGAAGGATATAAAGGGAAATTAGGATAAAACAAAGGAGGGAGTCAGGTATGAATAAACAAGGTGACGCAGAGAAAAAGAACATTATCTGACTGTAGAAACATGCCACTGCAAAAAGGCAGACATATCCTGTAACAGAAGAAAATAGAAAGACCAGATGGAACTCCACCCATATTTGATCACTGGGTACTCAACAAGGATGTCAAAAATGCACCACAAGAACGATTTCTCCATCAATACTACTAAGAAAACTGAATATTATACAAAGAACAAAATCAGACCCCTCTCTGTATCATCACACAAAAAAATAAGTTCAAATGGATCAAAATAAAAATTGAAACTATAGAAGTCATAGAAGTGAACAGTGTACGTGTAAGTGTTTTATGACTTTGGTTTTAGGCATGATTTCACAGATACAACAGCAAGAGCGCAGGCCAAATAAGCCAATCAGACAAGCCAGACTACATACAGGGAAGTAAGAAAATGTCTATAGAACAAAGAAAATAATTGGTAGAATGAAAAGGCAGCTATGGGATGGGAGGAGATGTTTTCAAATAACTTGCCAGCTACCGAGTCCATTTCTAAGACTTGTAGATGACTCCTATATCTCCATATCAAAAATTATAGTAACAGTGAAAAAATGATATAGGTTTTGAGTAAACACATCTCTAAAGAGTGACGTGAACAACACACACACACACATACACACACACACACACACACACACACACACATACACATGAAAATTACTGAGCATAAGTAATCTCCAGGAAAATACAAACCAAAACTATCACGGCAAGGTGGTTTTTATGTAAAACTCAAAAGACAAACGTTGACTAGAATGTAAAAAATGGGATCCCCGGAGCAGTGTGGACCGTGTTTGGAGGCTCCAGTGAACAATTCATGGAATTGCACAGATTTCTGAGCCAGGAACACCGAGGTCCAAACATCACAGCAGCGGGAGTGCTCCACGGTTCAGAGGGACCAGGGTGCGGAGGACCCGCATGCCCCTGCACACGGGAGGAGCGCGGATTTTCTCTGATCAGAGCGGCAGCGGCAGAGGCAGCAGCACCAGCGGCACCAGCAGTGGTGGCTGAGGTTTGCAGCTCATAGCCTTCCGGTGGAGGTGATTGGTGTGGTGGCTGGTGGGAGTTGTTGTGGGAGAGGGGACTCGGGGCAGGATTTGGGTCGAGTGGAGCCTTCGGACCCAGACTGGACTCGGCGGACAGTTCGGCCTCAGAGTCCCGGGTACTGGCCCAGCCCAGCAAGCAATTCTGCCCTAGGCACTAACTCAGCTTCGGCCACAGCTCCCCTGCTGTGGCGCAGGCTTGGCCGAGCGCTCAGTTCCACCCTAGGCGCCACCTCAGCTCAGCGGCAGCTCCCCAGCAGTGACACAGTCTGGGCAGAGCACTTGGTTCCACCATTGGTGCTAACTCCGAACAGCCGCAGTTCTCCTGCTGTGGCTCAGGCTTGGTGGAGCACTCAGTTCCATCCTAGGCACCACCTCAGCTCAGCAGCAGCTCCCCTGCAGTGACACAGTCTGGGCGGAGCACTTGGTTCCACCATTGGCGCTAACTCAGAGCAGCCGCAGTTCTCCTGCTTTGGCACAGGCTTGGTGGAGCGCTCAGTTCCATCCTAGGTGCCACCTCAGCTCAGCAGCAGCTCCCCTGCAGTGACACAGTCTGGGCGGAGCACTTGGTTCCACCATTGGCGCTAACTCAGAGGAGCCGCAGTTCTCTTGCTGTGACGCAGCCTGGGCATGGCACTCAGTTCCAACACGGGCGCTGACTCAGTGCAGCCACAGTTCTCCTACTGTGACCCAGGCTGGACAGAGCGCTCAGTTCCACCAGCTCTAAGACTCTGGTTGGACACAGTGTGCAGTGTGAATCCATTATTCCTGGCTGAGATTGGTGGACAGTTCGGGCCCTGAGTCAGTAACTGACCTCAGCACCCACTTTGGGCCAAAAGCCCCTAGCTGAGCTTGGTGCGTAGTCCCAGCCCAAAAATTCTGGCTGGACCCTGTGTGCATTTTGGGCCCAGAATCCCTAGCTGAGCTCGGCAGACGGTTCAGGCCCTGAGAATCTAGCTGAGTTCACGCCCAGTGTTCCTGGCTGGACTTGGCAGGGAACACAAAAGGCTGTGGATATCTTGGCCTGACCCGATACTCATTCAGAGACACAGAACAATTGCAGGACCCACAGCACAGGGGGGCTGAAGATTACTGGCTGTGAGAGACCAGAACAACAGGGCTAAACTCCTAACATCCATACCAGCGAAGCTTTGAGCTCCCAGCCTAGGAAAATCGTGAGAAAACAAGGGAATCTATCATCAGACTCCCTCCATCCAACTCTAGAAGCTACCCAACAAAAACAAAGACGGCAAGATGTATAAAGGACAGCAAAAAAGCATACACAAAAAACCCCAAAAACAACATGGCGTGTCCAGTTTCCAGCTATACCAAAGAAAACAACCGAGAGAACTCAAATACAAAGGAAATACAAGAAAATGACCTCAAATCCTTAGTAATGAGGATGCTAATGGAGGAAACAAATAAAATTCGTAATCAAATGCAGGAAGACGCAGACAAACAGGTGAGAGACATAAAAGAAGCACATAGAGTGGAACTGGAAAAATTGCAGGAAAATGCAAACAACCAGATGAAAGAAATAAATAAAACGGTTCAAGCGCTGAAGACCTATAAAGAGGCAATGGAAGAAACTCAGGAATATACAAAAAAATCAGATGAAAGAAATAAAAAAATCAGTTCAAGATCTGAAGATGAAGATGGATTCAATGATAAACACACAGACAGAAGAAAAACGAGAACGTGAAACCTCAGAGAAGAAGGCAAGCAACACAGAGGTGAGCTTTTCTAACAGAATCCAAGAGATAGAAGAATGGATCTCAGGTCTAGAAGATACAATCACAGATCTTGAAGAAACCATTAAAGAAAATGCCAGATCTGGAAAACTCCTGACACAAAACATTTAAGAGATTAAGGACACTATGAAAAGAAGAAATTTGAGGATAATGGGCATTGAAGAAAGAGAAGATATCAGACTCCAGGGCCCAGAAACTATTCTCAACAAAATCATAGAAGAAAATTTCCCCAATCTAAAGAAAGAGATGAATATAAACATAAAAGAGGCCTACAGAACACCAAATAGAATTGACCAGAAAAGAAAAACTGCCCGCCACATAATAATCAAAACAAAGTACTTACCAGCAAAATTATCACTAACCATTGATGAAGAAAACAAAATATTCCATGACAAAAACAAATTCAAACAGTACCTATCCACAAATCCAGCTTTACAGAAGGTACTAGAAGGAAAACTCCATCCCAAAGGGTCAACCTACAACCAAAACTACCCAGGAAATAGATAATTATCCCATGGCAAAAACACAACTACACAAACACTCGACTGGAAACAACATCAAAATTAAGACTCTTAACAGTCACTGGTCATTAATATCTCTCAACATCAATGGTCTCAATTCTCCAATAAAAAGACACAGACTAACTGAATGCATGCATAAACAAGATCCAACATTCTTCTGCATTCAAGAAACACATTTCACCCATAATGAAAGGCATTAACTCAGGGTAAAAGGTTCGAAAAAAATATTCCAAGCAAATGGTCACAAGAAGCAAGTAGGCGTAGCCATTTTAGTATCAAACAAAATAGACTTTTGACCAAAATTAATCAAAAGGGATGAGGAAGGACACTTCACACTCATCAAAGGTAAAGTCAACCAAGATGACATCACAATTCTGCACATCTATGCTCCCAATACAAGGGCACCCACATTTGTTAACGATCTGCTAAAAAAGCTTAAATCACACATTGATCCCCACACAATAATAGTGGGAGACTTCAACACCCCACTCTCACTGAAGGATAAGTCATTGAAACAGAAACTAAGCTGAGAAATAACATCATTAACCAATGCCATGGGTCAAATGGATCTAACAGGTATCTATAGAACCTTTCACCCAAACAAGAAAGAATATACCTTCTTCTCTGCACCCCATGGAACCTTCTCCAAAATTGATCACATCGTAGGTCACAAAGCAAGCCTCAATAGATACAAGAGGATTGAAATGGTACCTTGTATCCTATCAGATCACCATGCTCTTAGGTTGCAATTCAACAACAACAGAAATAACAAAAACTAAACAACTCTCTGCTACATGACACCTGGGTCAGAGAAGAAAGAAAGAAAGAAATCAAGGAGTTTCTGAAATTCAATGAAAATGAAGAAACACCATACCCAAATTTGTGGGATACATTGAAAGCTGTGCTAAGAGGAAAATTCATAGCACTAAGTGCCTTTAAAAAGAAATTGGAAATATCACACATGAGCATCTTAATGACACAACTGGAAGCCCTAGAAAAAAAAGAAGCAGAAACACCCAAGAGGAGTACACGCCTGGAAATAATTAAACTCAGGGCTGAAATTAACAAATTAGAAACTAAGAAAACAGTCCAAAGAATCAACAAAACCAAAAGCTGGTTCTTTGAGAAAATCAACAAGATAGACAGACCGTTAGCCAAACTAACTAAAAGGCAGAGAGACAGTATTGAAATCAACAAAATCAGAAATGAAAGGGAGACATAACAACAGACACTGAAGAAATTCAAAGAATCATAAGATCCTACTTTGAAGGCATATACGCCACAAAATTTGAAAATCTAAGGGAAATGGACGATTTTCTTGATCAATTTCACTTGCCAAAGTTGAATGAAGAACAGATAAACAAGCTAAATAGTCCCATTTCCCCTACAGAAATAGAAGCAATCATCGATGGTCTCCCAACCAAAAAAAGCCCAGGACCAGATGGTTTCAGTACAGAATTCTACCAGACCTTCAAGGGCGAGCTAATACCGATTCTATTCAAGCTACTCCAAAAGATAGAAATGGATGGAAAATTACCAAATTCATTCTATGAGGCCATAGTCTCATTGATACCTAAACCTCACAAAGACTCAACAAAGAAAGAGAATTTCAGACCAATTTCTCTTATGAACATAGATGGAAAAATACTAAATAAAATACTTGCAAAATGAATACAGGAGCACATCAAAGATATCATTCATCATGACCAAGTAGGCTTCATTCCAGGCATGCAGCGATGGTTTAATATATGAAAATCCCTCAATGTAATACACCATATAAACAAACTGAAAATAAAAAACCACATGATCATCTCCTTGGATGCAGAGAAAGCATTTGATAAAATTCAAAACCCATTCATGTTTAAAGTTTTAGAGAGATCGGGGATACAAGGCACTTTCCTCAACATAATAAAGGCTATATACAGCAAGCCAATATCCAAAATCAAAGTAAATGGTGAGACACTCAAGGAAATTCCTCTAAAATCGGGAACAAGGCAAGGCTGCCCACTCTCTCCATATTTCTTCAATATAGTACTCGAAGTTCTAGCCAGAGCAATAAGACAACAAAAGGAGATCAAGGGTATCCAAATAGGAAAGGAGGAAGTCAAATTATCCCTATTTGCAGATGATATGATAGTGTACATATGTGACCCTCAAAATTCCACCAGAGAACTCCTAAAGCTGATAAACACCTTCAGCAAATTGGCTGCATACAAAATTAACTCAAAAAAGTCTGTAGCCTTCCTATACACAAATGACAAGCTTGCAGAGGAAGAAATTAGAAAAACTACACCCTTCACATTAGCCACAAGCAATATAAAATATCTAGGAGTTACCCTAACTAAGCAAGTGAAGGACTTTTTGGAAAAAAATTTCAAAACTCTGAAGAAAGAGATTGAAGATGACCTGAGAAGATGGCATGATCTTCCTTGCTCATGGATCGGGAGAATTAACATAGTAAAAATGGCCATCCTACCAAAAGCAATCTACAGATTCAATGCAATCCCTATCAAAATACCTACACAATTTTTTAAAGACATTGAAAGTTCAATTCTGAACTTCATATGGAAAAACAAAAAACCCAAAATAGCTAAAACAATCTTGTACAATAAAAGGTGCTCCCAAGGAATCTCCATACCTGATCTCAAACTGTACTATAAAGCAATAGTAATTAAAACAGCATGGTACTGGCACAGCAACAGGCTGGTTGATCAGTGGAATTGAATCGAAGACCCAGATATGAATCCACACACATTTGGTCATTTGATTTTCGACAAAGAAGCCAAATCCATTCAATGGAAAAAGGATAGCATCTTCAACAAATGGTGCTGGTCTAACTGGAGGTCTATGTGTAAAAAAATGCAACTGGACCCATATTTGTCACCTTGCACAAAACTCAAATCCAAGTGGATTAAAGACCTCAACATAAAACCAGAGACACTAAGTCACTTAGAGAAAAAAGTGGGGAAGAGCCTGGAACATATTGGCACAGGAGACAACTTCCTGAACAGAACACCAATGGCCCAGGCCCTAATGTCAACTTTTAATAAATGGGACCTCATGAAGCTGAGAAGCTTCTGTAAGGCAGGAGACACTATCAAGAGAACAAAGTGACAGCCTACAGACTGGGAAAAAAATCTTCACCAACCCTACATCTGACAAAGGTCTAATATCCAAAATATATAAAGAACTCAAGAAATTAAACACCACCAAACCAAATAACCCAATTGAGAAGTGGGGCTTGGAACTAAACAGAGAATTCTCAACAGAGGAGTATCAAATGGCTGAGAAACACTTAAAGAAATGCTCAACCTCCTTAGTCATCAGGGAAATGCAAATCAAAACAACTCTGAGATTCCATCTTACACCCATCAGAACGGCTAAGATCAAAAATTCAAGTGACACCACATGCTGACGAGGATGTGGGGAGAGAGGAACACTCCTTCATTGCTGGTGGGAATGCAAACTAGTACAGCCACTTTGGAAATCTATCTGGTGCTATCTCAGAAAAATGGGAATAGGGCTTCCTCAAGACCCAGCTATTCCACTCCTTGGAATATACCCAGAAGACACTCCAGCACACAACAAAAAAATTTGCTCAACCATGTTCATAGCAGCCTTATTCATAATGGCCAGAACATGGAAACAGCCTAACTGTCCATCAGTAGAAGAATGGATAAAGAAACTGTGGTACATATACACTATGGAATACTACTCAGCTATTAAAAACAAGGAAATCCCAAAATTTGTGGATAAATGGGTTGAGCTAGAAATGATCATAATGAGTGAATTAACCCAGAAGCAGAAAGAATCAAATGGTATATACTCACTTATATCTGCATACTAGCCCAAGCGGCATGTCCCATGAAAGCCTTCACTTACCAGGAAACTGGGACAGAGGGGAGGGCATCCTATTGGGACTCTAAATGAGAGACGCATGGGAGAATAGCTAAATAAAAGGATACAGAGGGTCCTAGAAACCTACAAGTAGAACAATATGATAGGCAGATTTGGGCCCAGGGGTCCCGCTCAAACTAAGGCACCAGCCAAGGACAATACAGGAGGTAAACTTTAAACCTCTTCCCAGATCTAGCCAATGGTCAGAATATTCTCCACAGTTGAGTGGAGAGTGTGATATGACTTTCTCACCTACTCTGGTGCCTCACATTTGACCATGTCCCCTGGAGGGGGAGACCTGGTGGCACTCAGAGGAAGGACAGCAGGTTGCCAAGAAGAGACTTGATACCCTATGAGAATATACAGGGGGAGGTAATCCCCCTCAGGAACAGTCATAGGGGAGGGGAATAATGGGAAAATGGGGGGGGGGGGTGAGGAATGGGAGGATAGAAGGGATGGGATAAACATTGAGATGTAACAAGAATAAATTAATAAAAAAAATGGGATCCCCTATAAACTGTTGATGGGCATGGTGAAATTATATACCCGTTATGATAAAACAATATGCAGGTTCATCAAAAAGTTAAATAGAGCTACTGTTGATCCAGCCCATTCCTGAACATTTATTTTTTTAGTTGACATCACATTCTCAGCAATGGGCTGTAGTTCACAGAAACATAAGGGCCTCTGTACTAGGTCGCAACCTATGTGGCAACCTGATTTCTTCACACATTCGTTCACTATACATTCCACTCATAGGCCCCTCTCTCCTCTCCTCCCAACCACACTCTTCCTTTGCCCCCTCACCTTCCCTTATTCCTCAGAAAAGGGGAGACCCCCCCCCAACTCACCCCAGCTAGTCAGGTCCTTATATCATGCTGACAGAGCCAATGCAGAAGAGGACCATTGCTATAGGATGGCACTTACGTACAGTTTCTAAAGGAATTAACTCACAGAAGAAAAAAAATGTTTATTGTTTTTCAGGAGCTAGAAAAAATACAATGCACTAGTATGAAATTCCAACTTTGTGAGATAAATATTCGAGATCTTCATGTATAATGTCATACCTTTTGAAACCAAAACCACATAACAAGTCTAAAATCAACTAATAGAGTGCATTCCATAATGAATGTTCATTAAAAATATAAAGCAAAACAAGTTTTAGGCATTTTTTAACTGAAAAAAAAGTCAGGTGGTTGGAATGGCTTTTTTTTTTGTTGTTGTTGTTGTTTCCCTGCAACAAATAAAACCATTGACAGTAAAGCAACAAATATTAGGGTTATTGATATGGTTAATTTCATATATATCTTCTCCCAAGTTTAATTAAAGATTAGTTTCACAGTGATTACAGATCATTCTGTCATTTACAAACAGAATGTCTAAGAGTGTCAGGAGCATCTACTCAATTCCTAAGACATGTAGGAGAGATGGGAGAGATATTTTTATATAACCAACCAAATGGTAATTCTAGAACACTTCAAATTTCAAATAGCAACACGTAATCTGGGCTACAACCTCCAAACTGATTTAGGTTTCTGCAAAAATACAGTCTTCTGGAGTGACTACTCTTTAGTTTCTCCTCCTTAGTTTTTCTTATGTATATGTAAAAGACACAAACAAGGGGTAAGGAGATGGCTCGGTGGTAAATGCCTTGTATGCTCATCTGAGAACCTGCGTTAGGATTTACAACACCCACCTAAAAGCCCGGTATCGTGGCACATGCGTGCAGTGCCTGGGCTGGGGGAGTGGAGCAGCGAAGAGCAGATCCTTCGGTCTCACTCTCCAGCCAGGTGGGCAAAACAGTGCACTGTAGGCTCATTGAAAATACACTATTGAAAAACCTAAGATAGAGAGGGAGAAGAGGAAAATAGTCAAGGTTAACTTCTAGCCCGCAAGCATACAAGCACAGATGCTCCTCCTTCCCCAACACACACACACACACACACACACACACAAATACACACGTGCACTTGCACCCCCTTACACAGACATGCATGCCAAAAGCATGAAGATAAAAGCATGAAATGGGCACACAGCAATCAAACAATGCACGTTAGTCCCTGTCAATCAAATCTAGAAAGCAATCTGGATTTGTGCACAAAGAGGCCGCTTCACCATGCTTGAGTTTTCTTCTTTGTTACTCAGACAGAGAAATGTGAGATGTTACATCCTGATTTGGGGAGGTAACAAGAGAAACTTGAAATTCCATTTAATAAGTGCTGTAAATAACACATTTTCCTCATTGCACTGTACGACTAGTTCAGAGATCTGAATTTTGATCAGAGAAAAAGGGAAAAAAGAAAAATTATACGAAGGAACAAAATGAGAAAAATGAGAGCAGAGAGATGCAGTGTATCCCGGAAAAGCAAATAAACAGTGACGTGGGAGATTGAATTTCACACAGGAACGGAGAGAGAACTGTTTCTCCACATCTATTCATCTGTGTGTTCATTTTCTTCATTCATTTTAAATGATGATTGGCACATCACAGTATATTGCATATCATTTCTCCAATCAATACACTGCACACACAGTAGCAATGGCCTTTCTTTGCTGTGGAACTAGTTTGGAGTAGTTTTGCTTTGGTTTTGGTTTTTGCATAGAAGTTTCTTGGAAATGGAGATTATTAAATCAAAGTGTAACCATTGTGTGTGGGTGTAAATATGAATGTGTGTGTGCATGTGTGGTGTGTACATGTGTGAGTGTGGGTGTGTGTGAGTGTATATGTGAGTGTGTGTGCATATGTATGAGACTGTGTGTGAGTGTGTACATGTGTGTTAGTGTGTGTGAGTGTGTGTGTGAAAGTGTATACATGTGTATGAGACTGTATGAGTGTAAATATGAATGTGTGTGCATGTGTGGTACATGTGCATATGTGAGTGTGTATGCACATGTATGAGACTGTGAGTGAGTGTGTGCGTGTGTGTAAGTGTAAATATGAATATGTGTGCATGCGTGGTGTGTGCATGTCTGAGTGTGTGTGTGTGCATGTGTATGACACTGTGTGTGTGTGTGTGAGTGTGTGTACATGTATGAGCTTGTGTGTGCATGCATGTGTGTTAGTATGTGAGTGTGTATGTGAGAATGTACAGGCACACTTGGATATGGGGAGGTCAGAGATCAGCCTAATTGGCATTCCTTAAGAGCCATCCAGCATTTTCTCAGCCATGGCCTCTCACGGGGACCCAGAGCTCACAATTCTGCTAGAACCTAGGAACATTGAAGCCCAGGACCCACTTGTCTCTACCTCTCCCACAGCAGGACTACAGGCATGGGCAGGGCCCACACGTCCAGTATCCAAGGGTGCTAGAGATCCAACTCAGGTGCTCATGCTTTCTAACAAACTCTCCACCCACCCTGCCCCACCCCCCCCCACCCTCAGCCCATGTGAGCATTGATTTCTATGTCAGGACAAATTTTCCCTTTCTCAGCTCCTATAGGAATGATAATTTAAAACCACATAAAAATCCTGTTGTTCATCCATAGACATTACCATCCTGAGTGTTGGCGAGTATATAGCAATTAGCTCCATCTCATTGTGAGAAATTAATCATAAGGAAATAATTTACTCCGTTCTACCATTTGGGATCAGGAACAAGTAGACATCAATCAATCATTGGGAAATAGCTACTTATTGCCTATTGTTTGCTTGGCTCCGTTCTAAGGATTCAGACCATGCTATCTACTAAAACATAATCCTTGCCTTCAGAGAATTTGTGCTGTAACTGGAAAGGCAACTAAACAAATAAATCAATGTAATCCATGAAATAGGAAGGCAGTGCCATTTTAAAAGTATAGCCCTTGCTACAGAAGGTAGGTCCTGCTGGGCTCAGGGCCTTCATTTGTATACGGTGTTAGCAGAGGAAAAGCTAACACTGTGAACAATTTTATTTTATTTTTTTAATTTTTTTTATTAATTTATTCTTGTTACATCTTAATGTTTATCCCATCCCTTGTACCCTCCCATTCTTCTCCCCCCCCCCATTTTCCCATTATTCCCCTCCCCTATGACGGTTCCTGAGGGGGATTACCTCCCCCTGTATATGCTCATAGGGTATCAAGTCTCTTCTTGGCAACCTGCTGTCCTTCCTCTGAGTGCCATCAGGTCTCCCCCTCCAGGGGACATGGTCAAATGTGAGGCACCAGAGTACGTGAGAAAGTCATATCCCACTCTAACACTGTGAACAATTTTATAGACCAGGCCACACCATGGGAATGCTTCTGTAGAGGGAAAAGAGAACAAGAAAGCTAGGACGGCTGGAGAGGAAAGCACCAGAAGAAAGAGACAGAAGGCAGGCAGGTAAGTGCTCTGAGGAGCACAGGGCAATGGAAGAAGAGGAAGATGTGCTCTTTAAAGATGGCTGTGTTGTGAGCAAAGTCTAAGAGAGAAAGGTGGAAGGTCCCAGCACAGCATACCAGTGTACCGACAACCCTGATACAGATGGCTGACACTCCGTGGGCAGTGGAAATGCTCGCGTGCTTAGTTCTTATCAGTCTCATCCTAACTTTCAAGGTCTGGTCTTATCCAAGGTCTCAGAAAGATGAATATTTCTGTGCATAAGATTTGCACTTGAAATGTAGAAAATTTTCTGACACATGAAAGACAAGCACGCTATCTAGAATATCTAGTGCAAAATAAGAAAATGAGCTAGGCTTCCCCTGAAAGTGTCCTATGATGCTGTCTTGCAGCAGAAAGCTGCAAAGCCAAGCAACTGGACACGTCCAAGATCCGTCATCTCAATTTCCTAGAATTGATGGTTTTTAAAAAGATGGCATGAAGCCAAGTCGTGTGCTTTTTTATTCACATCAGACTTACAAGAAGATGGTGTCAGCTCGCAGCAGGAGCAGCATTTATGAGTAGTATCTGCAAATGACAAAATGGGTCATTGGACAGTGACTTGTGAAATATATAGCCCCAAAAGTCTCATACGTAATGACCAAGGGATTACAAATAAATTCTGTTTCTTGGTTTTACCAGAAGGTTTGACCAAATATCAACATATCTCCTGGGAAGAGTTTGTTTACAATTGAATCCAATTACCCTCTACAGAGCACCACAGAGGGAAAAAGGCAGACACTGATGTGTGTGTGTGTGTGTGTGTGTGTGTGTGTGTGTGTGTGTGTGTGTGTGTGTCTAACTACATCAAAATACTTAAAATACTCCTAAAGTGACAAATTTGGCTTATAAACTATCACAATAGAAGTTCCTTTGAAAAGGTATTTATCTTTTAGCTAATTATAGTCCACAAAGAAGGAAGGCTCTAGAGGAAGTTAAAATGCTGAGCCATCAGCCGCTTACATCTTTTTATCTTTAATGTGCTCAATGATCCCACAGGGCCCGGCGAAGTGTATTGTCACTATTCAAATTCCACAGCTCTGGCAACAACGGTGCTTCCTGCTTATTACTTCATCCGAGTCTGTTTCTACTGTACTTCTTCCTCTTGCCCTTAATAAATGTGGCTAATATTCATAAGCATCATTGGCATGCCTGGCACTGTCCTGAGTCTTAACATCAATTAGCCTATTTGATCCTCAAAGTCTTTATCATCAGCCCAGCTTTAAAGAAGGAGTTCACAGCTCTAAAGATCAAGACATCTTCTCAAGGCAGCTCTCTCTAGAGATCTCCCTTTCTCTGGCCCACACGGTCTTATCTATAGTCAGGATTATAGATCAATGAATTAGGGCATACTCTCTGTGATGGCACCCCTTCTGTTCAACTTCATCCTTTGTTCCGGGGCCAATAGCCATCTACCCCACCTGTTAGACCCACCGACAGGGCTTCCTCCCAAAATAGATCAGGCAGCCTCCTGTGTTCTGAATCAGGCTAATTGGCATGTAAGAGAACGCATTCAAACAATACCATGCAGCTGAGAAGCAACTGGCCTTAGAGAGGATTCATTTTCCTGTTAGCAGTGCTATCTCTTCTGATCTGGCAACAAAATTAGCAGAATAACCTCAGTTTTCCCCAGTGATCTAAATGATAAAAACAAAAAACTGATTATTTTGTGTAATTATATTCACTGAATAATACAATATTGTGTAATTTACATATATTATCATCTTTTGTGTATCTTATATTATTAGTGGTGTGTGTGTGTGTGTGTGTGTGTGTGTGTGTGTGTGTGTGTGAGATCTCCAACTCCTCAACCATCTTTCTGATAGGCTGGCATTTGCTAAGTCTTTCTAACAGTGTGCAAGAGTCATCTTATTAGGTATATTGCTCTTCAAACATGTATTTCATGGGTGAAAAATTAATTCTTTACAGACTCTGTCCTTCTTTTGCCTTGTTCGTGTCAGTCTCTCTAATGAGCCCAAGGTGGCAGAAGAAAGATAATTAAGATCATTAAAGAGAAGAAGGAAATAAGTAGCTTGGGAAAGAAGCAACTGTTGTGGGACAAAGAGAGTTAAAAGCCAGAACCTTTAAAGGAAATGGCTTTTGCTTATCAGGGCCTGCCTGTTAAAGTATAATTTATTTCTTTGCATTTCTTAAAGAATACAGTATGGGAAATCAGAGATCCTTTAATGTGACCTCTGTCACTATCTATGTTTGTCATCAAAGTGACTCACCTTAATTATTAATGATGTATACCTTAACAGGTTGTTATCACTGGTTATGGTGGCAAATCTTCACAATCCTGGACTTGGAAGTGGAGGCAGGAGGATTTGGATTTAGGGACCAGGCAAAGTTAAAATCCTATCACAAAACCACAGAAAGTTAACTAGTTTAAAAGGCTGCTGTAACTTATCTAAACATAATAAAGGCTATATACAGCAAACCAATAGCCAACATTAAATTAAATGGAGAGATACTCAAGGAAATTCCTCTAAAATCGGGGACCAGACAAGGCTGCCCACTTTCCCCATATCTCTTCAATATAGTTCTTGAAGTTCTAGCCAGAGCAATATGACATCAAAAGGAGATCAAGGGGATCCAAATGGAAAAGGAAGAAGTCAAATTATCCCTATTTGCAGATGATATGATAGTGTATATAAGTGACCCCCAAAATTCCACCAGAGAACTCCTACAGCTGATAAACACCTTCAACAAATTGGCAGGATACAAAATTAACTCAAAAAAGTCAGTAGCTTTCCTATATACAAATGACAAACAGGCAGAGGAAGAAATTAGGAAAATTACTCCCTTCACGATAGCCACAAGCAATATAAAATATCTCGGAATATCCCTAATCAAGCAAGTGAAGGACCTATTTGAAAAAAACTTTAAATCTCTGAAGAAAGAGATTGAAAATGACATCAGAAGATGGTGGGATCTACCTTGTTCGTGGATCAGGAGAATTAACATAGTAAAAATGGCCATCTTACCAAAAGCAATTTACAGATTCAATGCAATCACTATCAAAATACCTACAAAATATTTTGAAGATATTGAAAGATCAATTCTCAAATTCATATGGAGAAATAAAAAACCCAGAATAGCAAAAACAATCCTATACAATAAAAGATCCTCCAGAGGAATCTCCATACCTGATCTCAAGCTGTACTACAGAGCAACAGTAATTAAAACAGCATGGTACTGGCACAGCAATAGGCTAGTGGATCAATGGAATTGAACTGAAGACCCAGAGATGAAACCACACACATTTGTTCACTTGATTTTTGTCAAAGTAGCCAAATCCATTCAATGGAAAAACGACAGCATCTTCAACAAATGGTGCTGGCCTAACTGGATGTCTACATGTAGAAAAATGCAATTAGACCCCTATTTGTCACCATGCACAAAACTCAAGTCCAAGTGGATTAAAGACCTCAACCTAAAACCAGAGACATTAATCCAGTTAGAGGGAAAAGTGGGGAAGAGTCTGGAACACATAGGCACAGGAGACAACTTCCTGAACAGAACACCAACAGCCCAGGCCTTAACATCAACAATTAATAATGGGACCTCACGAGGCTGAGAAGCTTCTGTAAGGCAGGTGACACTGTCAAGAGAACAAAGCGACAGCCTACAGACTGGGAAAAGATCTTCACCAACCCTACATCTGACAAAGGTCTAATATCCAAAATATATAAAGAACTCAAGAAATTAAACACCACCAAACCAAATAACCCAATTGAGAAGTGGGGTTTGGAACTAAACAGAGAATTCTCAACAGAGGAATATCAAATGGCTGGGAAACACTTAAAGAAATGCTCGACCTCCTTAGTCATCAGAGAAATGCAAATCAAAACAACACTGAGATTCCATCTTACACCCATCAGAATGGCTAAGATCAAAAATTCAAGTGACACCACATGCTGGCGAGGATGTGGAGAAAGAGGAACACTCCTTCATTTGTGGGAATGCAAACTAGTACAACCACTTTGGAAATCTATCTGGCACTTTCTCAGAAAAATGGGAATAGGGCTTCCTCAAGACCCAGCTATTCCACTCCTTGGAATATACCCAGAAGATGCACTACCACACAACAGGGACATATGCTTAACCATGTTCATAGCTGCCTTATTCATAATAGCCAGAACATGGAAACAGCCTACTTGTCCCTCAGTAGAAGAATGGATAAAGAAACTGTGGTACATTTACACTATGAAATACTACTCAGCTATTAAAAACAAGGAATTCCCGAAATGTGTGGACAAATGGATTGAACTAGAAATTATCATAATGAGTGAGTTCACCCAGAAGCAAAAAGAGTTAAATGGTATATACTCACTTATATCGAGACACTAGTCCAAGGGGTACGTCCCCATGAGAAACTTTACCTACCAGGAGTGTAGGTCAGAGGGGAGGACATCCTATTGAGACTTTAGGTGTGAGAAGCCTGGTAGAATGAGGAAACAGAAGGATCCAGAGGGTTCTGGAAAACTACAGGAGGGTCTGGGCCCTGGGGTCCTCCTCAAACTATGGCACCAGCCAAGGAAAATATAGGCAGTAAACTTTGAACCCCTACCCAGGCTAGCCGATGGACAGGATATTCTTCACCATTAAGTGGAGAAGGAGATCTGACTTTCACACAAACTCTGGTGCCCCATATTTGACCATGTCCCTTGGATGGGGAGGCCTGGTGGCACTCAGAGGAAGGATAATAGGTCACCAAGAAGAGACTTGATACCCTATGAGTATATACAGGGGGAGGAGATCCCCCTCAGTCACAGACATAGGGGAGGGAAATAGGGGGGGGGGGAAGCAGGAGGGAGGGAGGAATGGGAGGATACAAGGTATGGGCTAACAACTGAGATGCAATTTGAATAAATTAATAATAAAAAAGGAAAACAAAAAAAGAAATAAATAAATAAAATAAATAAAATAAAAGGCTGCTGTAAAGAGTAAATGAAATTCCTTATAGGAAGAATGCATACTAGAGGCTAGTACCTATGAAAGCGATGGAAAACATAAATTGCTTAACACACATAAGTGATAACTCTACCCATTGGCCAACTGTACTTCATACTTAACATGCCTTTGTAACTATAATAAAATCATATCTAAATCTGGTTGGCCAAGGGATAGAATGGTTCTAGCAACAGTGGAAAGAAATCATTTGAAGGGTTAGCTCACCTTTTGTTTAATAATAAAAAAAACTAAAATAAATAAATAAATCCTGAAAGAGCCAACTTCAAAATGAGTTTTCAATATTATTCCCAAAGAATCTGATTAAGTTTTAATAATTAACAAATACAAATTAATGCACACAAATATCAAATGTAATCCTAGGCCTCAGCTGTAATGAAGTTTTAATCTCTGAACTTGCTTTCTAATGAACCTCATTCTTAAAGAAGACAATTTCTTTTTCTCGTCATTCATTCATTGCTATTTCCATTAGCTATGAAGCTGTTTAGGAAACACTCACTTACATCTGGACACTAGCCCAAGGGGCATGTCCCATGAAAGTCTTCACTTACTAAGGAAGTGGATCAGAAGGGAGGACATCCTATTGGGACTTTAGGTGAGAGAAGAATGGGAGAATGGGGAAATAGAAGGATCCAGAAGGTCCTAGAAACCTACAAGAAGAACAGTATGACAGGTGGATCTGGGCCCAGGGGTCCTGCTCAAACTATGGCACCAGCCAAGGACAATACATGCAGTAAACTTCGAACTCCTACCCAGATCTAGCCAATGGACAGAACATTCTCCACGGTTGAGTGGAGAGTGGGGTCTGACTTTCACATGAACTCTGGTGCCCCATATTTGACCGTGTCCCCTGGATGGGGAGGCCTGGTGGCACTCAGAGGATGGATAGCAGGCTACCAAGAAGAGACTTGATACCCTATGAGCATATATAGGGGGAGGAGGTCCCCCTCAGTCACAGTCATAGGGGAAGGGAGTAGGGGGAAAGCAGGAGGGAGGGAGGAATGGGAGGATACAAGGGATGGAATAACAACTGAGATGTAATATGAATAAATTAATAAAATATTTTTTAAAAAGAATGCTGAAACATAGCGCATATGTTCTTAAGACAAAGTACCTCCACCAAAATGGCTGCTTTTTGTATTTTTCTTATTCTACTTTGTTGATTGCTATACTTAACCTCTTTTCAAGTTACTTTAATTACATTAGGATTAATGCATATTCGTTTTCAAATGAATTCATTTTCTAAAAAGTCTTATCTAAGTGTTAAAATTATACTTTTATTTGCATTTTTTTCTTTTTTTAATTTAAGTTTATTTTTTATTATATATTTTTAAGTTTTTTACATTTATTTATGACACATATATACAATAAACTACCTACAGCAAGAAGAACCATGAAAGAATCAGGAATAATAGAAATGTTACATTCTTAGTGTTTGGCCTATTGGTATTTGGCAGCTTTGAAGAAAACATCTTTTTTATCTTGGTGAGTCTAAAATTCTGAATATAAATCAATATCTATCATATCTCGTCATTATCAACTTAAAATATCTATCTGGGCCTGAAAATATCTTAACCCCTAAACAACTAAGCTTCATTGTAAAACTAAACTATCAGGTCTTCAACCCCATCAGAGACTTGAGAAGGGATAAAATTAATTACCTGAGTGTACAGGGGGTGCAGGTTAGCAGCTTCCCAAATGAGAACATGACAGAGACAGTTTGCTGCCTGTGCAGTCACCCAAACTCTCTATAGCATTGGAGCATCATCGTCATCCTTCTGCCCCAATATATTTGACAGAATATTTGTGAGCAGGAACTACTGAGGACTTGCTCAGAGCCATTCATCGTTGATCAGGGTTCTGTTCAATCTCCATGGATTTGTGTAATTCCTATATTGTTTTGCTATTGATCTTGAGCTTTGATGCATTGTGGTCAGATTGGATACATGGAGTTGTTGTTTTAATTCACTTTACAGCCTAATTGTATCCCCCCTCCCTCCTCTCCTCCCAGTCCCACCCTCGTGTCCTGTCCCCCATCCCTCCATCCCCTTATGCTCAGAGAAGGGTAGGCCATCCATGGGAACCAAACCAGAATACCTCAAGTCCCAGAAGGACGAGGCTCATCCTCTCCCACTGAGGCCAGACAAGGCAGCCCAGCTATGTGAGAGGGACCCACAGGAAGGCAACTGAGTCAGAGACAGCCCCCTTTCTAATTGTTAAGGGACCCACATGATGACCAAGCTGCACATCTGCTACATATGTGTAGGGGGTCTAGGTCCAGCCTATGCATGCTCATTGGTTGGTGCTTCAGTCTATGTGAGCCCCATGGACCCAGGTTAGTTTACTCTGTAGGTCTTTTTCTTGTGTCCTTGACCCTTCCTGCTCCTTCAATCCTTCCTCCTACTCTTCCACAAGACTCCCTGAGCTCTGCCTATTGTTTGGCTGTGGGTCTATGCATCGTTTTCCATCAGTGGCTGGAGGAAGCCTCTCAGAAGACAGTTATGCTAGTCTCTTGTCTGCAAACATAGCAAGGCATCATTAATAGTGTCAAGATTTGTCTTTCTCCCATGGGGTGGGTCTCAAGTTGGGCCTGTCATTGGTTGGCCATTCCCTTGATCTCGACTCCATCTTTAATTTTCTGTATTTGTTGCCATTTGTTATCTGTCCTAATATTGGATCCGCTTTTCAGAAACATCCACGGGCTTTTGAGTAGATGTTCTTTGGTGTTTGGGTGAAATACACTGTGTAGATATCTGCTAGGTTTGTTTGATTCACAGTTTCATTTAACTCTAATGTAGATGATTAGTTTTGTTCAAATGATCTGTCTATGGGAGAAAATAAAGTCCTTAAATCACTTTCTTACTGATTGGAAACTAATCTGAATCTTGAAGCCTAGTAGTATGGTATATATACTGTTTAGGAAATGAGCTGATGCAGACCTAGGTGCTGGCTCAATATATGTGTGTGTGTATGTGTGTGCTTGTGTGTGTGTACACATATATACACACACACGTATGTATGTACGTATGTATGTATGTATGTATGTATGTATGTATGTATGTATGTATGCATATGACATAATGCCTTCCTTGTTCTTTGTTTTCTTGATCAGAATAAAGTATCTTCCTTAATTCTTCTGAGTAAATTTGGTTTGAAATCTATTGTTTTCAGACACCTGATTGTTTTCTGGGCCCATTTACTGGGAATGTTTTCCATCCTTTCCTTCCATGGAGATGCCTACCTGCGAGGTCAGGTGAGCTTCTGGTAAACAACAAAATGATGCTTCTTGTTTCGCAGAGAAAAGGGAGACTAAGATGAGCCAGAAAAAGAGAGAAAAAATTCCAGGTATAAAAAAGAGGAGGGTTCTAAGAGGAGGAGACTAGTTTACTCAAAGGTGTGGGAGATACAGGTCTGGCTGAGTAGATAACTCCATCCCAGCACCACAGAGCCGAGGCAGGCAGCAAGGCAGAGATCAAGGCTAGCCTGGCTACTAGAACCCCCATTCCAAAATGCATGAATATATCAATCAGTGACATAATGAGACAGACGGAAAAGGGAAATGAACTGAGGTTCCTCAGGGAAGACAGTCAAGAAGAGCAGTTTGCAAACTGTGGTCCAGCATCACACTAATCAGCTTCTGCTCAAATTTGCAACCTGATCATTTTTCCTGCCATGTTAACAGGTGAGTAGATTGATACTTGCATCATGGAGAACCCGAGTACTGCAGCCTTCTTGCATTTCTTTCCACCACTGTCTCCTCTCATTTAGTGCTAGCAGCTTGCCTTGCTGTGGCAGCTGATAAATCTTTAGGTTACACCCAATCTAACCTCAGTATCAAGTGATCACTTGCCCATATCCTTTAGGGTTGTCTCAAGGTTGTTTTGTATCATACAGAATGACTTCTTGCTGCTGATCTATTTTCTGTTGTTCTTGCTGACTTTTGAAGATGCAAGCCACCACGTTTGAGAATTCATATGGTGAAGGTCACATGGCACATGCCGGGAAACCGCTATTGCTCCCTAGGTATTGAGTGTATCTGATAGCTAGTAATGAAAAGCACAAGTCATGACAAGGAGGCGATGATAAAAGAAATGCATCAAAAGTACAATATTGCTCTCTATAAAGATGAAGAATAAGCTATGTGTAGTGGCTCAGGCCTATATTCTCAAAATTCATAAGGTTGAGACAGGGAGATTATCACAAATTTGATGGAGGTCTAGGCTACACAGGCTAGTTACAATCCAGCCTGGAATATAGTATAAAATTTGTTATATCTTAAATAAATAATAAAGCAAAAGTTAAAGAATGAAGGTCCTGGGCAAATGATAGTGAATAATCAGAAATATCTACAAATTAGAAAATGTAGGAAACAGACTCGCTTGGAGTTTCTACAAAGTAATATAGCCCTGATAACTTGACTTTCAGCACAATGAAATCCACATTGGAATTCTGATCTTTAGAGCTGCCCAATTTATTGCCTGACTCAAAGCTGGCAACCAATAAATGCTCAAATGAATACATAAAGAGCAGGATGCAGTGTCCAGGAAAAATAAGAGTGACTTCAGGTCAATGACAATATAGTCTGTATGTCACTGAATTACAACAAAAGTAAAGCTTTCATTGTCACAGCTAGTCTGTTGTTAAAGTTTGTGCATTTGGTGATGTGCTAGTTGGATTTTCATTGCAGTGACAGAAAAACATCACCAAATGCCTTCAGAGAATGCATTCATTTTGGCTTATGGTGTAAGAGACTTCAGTTGATCATGGTGGGGAGAGCAGAACAAAGCAAAGCATCTCACATCATGGTGACCAGATGCAGAGAGAGGTGGAGGGACAGACAGACAGACAGACAGACAGACAGACAGACAGACATTTGTGCTAGTGGGCTCTCACTGTTTCCTTCTCCAATTCAATCCAAGACCATTACTAACATTCAGTAATTCTCTCTGAAAATGCCTCACAGACACAGACAGAGGTGAGCTTTAGTAATCTCTGGGTGTGTCTCAATCTAGTGGGGCTGATAATGAAGACTAACAAATACAACTGGGTATGGGTAGGGCACTGAATATCTTTAAGGTGAAATTAGCAAGTTCTGAATATTGATACCTGAAATTTTATTGAGCCTCCTAAGACTACAGAAGTGTCCTTTCCATTCTTGGTGACAATAGCCTCTCCTTGTCTGAAGGAGCGATGTCTTCCTCTCCTCTCCTGATGTAGTCTTAGCCTACTCAAAACTTACTCCTCCCACTCTGGCTTCTGAAGTCACGTTTCAGCAAGTCCCAACAAACAAAATTTAAAGTATGACTCACACAAGTCAACGAATATTAAAAAAAAAAAATGTATGATTTTTGTCAGTTTCTATAGGCAGAAGCCTGTGGAATGTGTGTGGAGCTATGTCTTATGAGCAATGTGTCATGAGAATGCTGTATCAACATTGAAGGACTATGAAGATGGATGAGACTGCGTTGATTAATGTAAAGCCGCTAAGACAGGATCCCATATTCACTTGCTGGACCTGCCCAGAAGACAGATGGCTCTTAGCCAACAACTGGGTTATCATAAACATCATCAAGTAATCATTGCTCCTGCTTCTGTGGAATTTCACTGAAGGACCAAACCAGCTTGTTCTCTGGAACCTGCAGTGCAGCTGTTGATCTGGCAAAGCTATTTGCTTTTCTACACCTGTCAGTGAAGGTCATCAGAAGTCACTTGTTTTCAGCAGGCATGGCCAGCAATACATTCTGTCTGTCTTGTCCCTGGGTTGTATCAATGCTCAGTACGCCGTCATTATCCATTCTTCAGGGACCCTGCTTACTGCACGTTCCAAGAGACTCATGCTGGTCCATTACATTAATGAAATTTCACTGATTGGATCTGATAAGAGGGACATAGCAACCAATCTACAGGCATTACAAAAACACTTGAATACCCGAGAATAGGCAATAAATCCCCCAAAGAATGCAGGAGTGTGCCACTTGAGGGAAATGTCTCTCACGGTGGAGAATCAATTGTTTCATATGGTTTCTCCTAACACCAAGATAAAGATATAATATCTGTTGGAACTAGTTAAAGTTAAGAAGTCACATGCACCTCACTTATGTATGCCACTCCAACCATTCTGGAGGGAGCTCTGAGCTCCCAGTTGAGTTATATGGTAACTGTATTTAAGAAGACTTGAAGCGTTTGTGGAAGGTAAGGCTTCCATTTGGATCCCTCAGCAAGTTCTTCAGAGTAAACCATAATACAGACTTTTAGGGTTTGAAGCATCCGTCATTCTCCATGGAAAAGAATTCTCCTCTTAAGCAATAAATATTAGGTTATGATTGGGTTTTACCCATGCCCTTTGACCCAAGTCACAATATAACCTGAACTGCTAATCACAAGCTAGAACATTCTCCAAGGAACTAAGATGTAAAGACTGAGTCTGCAACTTCATCAGAAAATGAAAATGTGTTGTACAGTATGTCCAGGAGGGACAAGAAAATCATATACAGTCGATTCCTCCATTTCCTGTACACATTCCACTACCCACATAACTAATATGGAGTCTACACCCATGACATATATGGACTTCTTATGACTGACTGAATTTACAAGCTCAAGTTTTGTTCATCGATAGTTTTGTGTGATATCCAGGCATTACCAAACCAAGACTCTTGTAACCCTGCGGGCTCATTCTGGATCAGTTCCACAGAAACTGAAGTGAAGGGAAAGCCACTGTGCGGGCTTTGGACCAATGGACTCTGTCATTTTCAGAAGCAGAAACCCACAGGCTGTTTTTACTAACAGTTTGGCTGAAAGTTCAAAGCTTTTCAAAGACAGTTGGAAAGCTGAAGAGCAGAGAATGTCAGAAGTGCACGGAAAAGTCTTGAAGGGCAGAGGCAGCACATTAGTGTTCTGTGTGATGCTCACATCATACCAGCCTCCTCAAGACTCGGCCCACAGCAGCAGGTTGTTTGTAGATCTCTTTCTGGAACATCAGTGGTTTTCCTTCCTTGGTCCCTTCTGTCTTTCTCCAGTGTGCTCATTGAATAGCTATGAGCTGTGACATCAGGTTGGAGGTTCCATGTCCAGACTCAACCTCAGGCATTTCCTTCCACTCAAGGCAGAAGTTAGTCATACTGTAAATTTACCACTTGCAGATTGTAATGTGGTAACTGACTTCTGGAAACTTACTTTTGACAAATACATTAGCACATAGTCCCATAGCTGATCAGAAGTGGTTCACAAAAATCATATGACACCATGAACTTCTGGCCAAAATTATTAAATATATTTGGCTTAAGGACCTTACATCTCAAAGCTAATGCTTTCTAGAGAACAATTCTATGAATGTAACCAAAGCAGTGAGACACCTGAAATTTGAGACTGCATTATGTTCTTAGAACTTGGGGTGGGGCGTTTCTGATTTCAAGGAAGGGCAACTCCTACTTCGCTGCTGATAATTCTTTATATGGTTTTCCATGGATATGTGGAGAGAAACACACTGGTATCCTAAACTTTCTGTACAGCTAGTGGAAAGTTTTTACTTTTATTCCGTATAGAGAAATATCTTCTACACACACACACACACACACACACACACACACACACTGACAATAAGGAAAGGTATTACACAAAGGGACATAGTTCTGATCCAGGGTTGCAAAGACCCATCCTGTGGGGAAGTGAGAAAATTCTTTTTCACTTCCCTGGCAAAGAAACTGTGCCTCAGTTTCCTAGACAAGAGGGAGACCATCAGATCGACTAGCAGTGAAGGACGTTGTGAAGGAAAAGAAGCACATGGCGTTGCAGGGATAGGTTTGGCCCTGACACCACAAAACAAATGTTGAGGCAAAGTCTAGAGAGAAAAATGAGTTGTGTCCACATGGCACAGTGTCTTTCTTGCCATAGCTTATCACTTGCTAGAGCAGCTTTCCTCCTGTGGTATTAGCTATTGCCTTTAAGAAAGTGGCTATTTCTAGACTTTCTCTCTCTGTCTCTCTCTGTCTCTGTCTCTGCCTGCCTGTCTGTCTGTCTCTCTCTCTCTCTCTCTCTCTCTGTATGTGTGTGTGTGTGTGTCTCTGTTCTCCTGTCCTGTCTGTCCGTCCTGTCTGTCTGTCTGCTCTCTCTCGTCTCCTCTCTCATCTCTCTCTCCTCTCTCTCTCTCTCTCTCCTCCTCTCTCTTCTCTCTGTGTGTGTGTGTGTGTGTGTGCGGGTGTGTGTGTGAAAGACTATACAGTGTCTTTGTTTGAGTGTGAATGTGTGTCTGGGAGTACCTGGGTGTGACAGAGAGTGTGAATGTATGAGAAAAGGTAGCATGTATGTGATAGAGTGTGTCACAGTGTGTATGGGAGAGAGTGTATGTGTATGTGAGTATGTGTGACAGAGTGTTTGAACGTGTGTGTTTGAGTGTGTGTGTGTGTGTGTGTGTGTGTCTAGAAAATCCACTTCTCTATTGACCATTTTCTTTGTTGGAGCAGAATGCAATTTTCTTTTGGATCTCTGGACAATAGTCAGTTGAGTAGCACTCCATGCCTTACCACGTGTTTACAAATCACCTTTCCTGTTAATAAGGAAAATGCATAAGCCAAGTGTTGGTAAGGCATGCTATAATTCCAGAAGGAAGCAGAAGACAGACCGAGGCAGACAGATGACAAGTTTGGGGCATTTGGGGGCTCCATAAGCATACTGTGTCTTAAAATTCAAAAGGCAAACAAAAGAAGCCTGAGTAATGACTGGCAGCCACAGTTCCTCTTCTGCTTAAAGCTGAGGAGCGTTTTTCACCACTCAACTGGAAAAACAGGACATCTTCCAACTGAGAGTTTATGTGCAATATGATAAATTATTTTCTGTGGCATATCACCAATTTTATGTCTAGTCCACCACAATGATAAACACCACATACTTGGGAAAGGGCCAAGTAGAATCATACAAGTATGACAGATATTTTTAAGTCATCTCAAGTTCTCCCCTTCCCTTGTCAATGACGTGGTAATGTGGGTCTCTTACTAGGTGATGCCCATGCAAAATGAATGACACTTGCAACTCTCTCCTCATCTACTCTTGTGACTGGGATGGCCTTGTAACTAACCGGCTTTGGCCAATGAGGCCCTAGTGAACATGAGTCAGAGACTCAAATGGTGCTCTTGCCCCTAAGTTTCACTTGGTGCTCTCAAAGCATTTCTGCTGCCCAGTTAACACCACATTCCAGTCTCCAGAAGGACAGCATCAATCCATGCATGAGCACTGAGGTCTCAGACATGTAATACAGTCTAGTCAAGAATCTCTGAACTTGGCCCTGGTTACCAAGAATGCCACCAACCCCATTCAAATTCTCAAAGCCCAAGAACATAAAGTAAATTAAAAGGCTTGTTTTTAATGCATATATATATATATATATATATATATATATATATATATATAGTAGTGGGGGGGTACATGTTCATGTTTGTGTGAGTGTGTACTTGTACATTCAGTTGTATATGCTATATATGCATGTGTGGTGTGGAGGACCGTGGTCAATGGCAGGTTTCTTCAGTTGCTTCCCACCTGTTTTGAGATGGGTTCTTTTACTGAGCTTAAAGCTCTCCTATTTATCTAGACTAGCTAGCCAGGGAGCTCCCAGGATCCACCTGCCCGCAGATAACCATCGCTGGTATCTCACACTCATGCTACCTCCCTGGCAGGATGACATAAGTCATGGTCCTTTGTTTACACAGCAGGCACTTTATAAACTGAACCATCTCCCCCAGTTTAAGCCTTTAAGTTTTGTAAAGGCTCAAAAATCTTAGGGAAAAATTACTAGTAATGCTAGCAACTGGTCATCTCCAACAAAATAAGGCCAGTGACTAACATCTCAGACACTGTGAAAACATAATGCCTCCAGGGCTAAATCGGCCATACAGAGTCCTCCAGTTGAATACTACCACTAGGAAGTTTGTGTTTGTGTTAGTCAACTTAACCTATTATAACAAATACTTGCTAGAATCACCTTCTAAATAAGAAGATTTGTTTTGGCACCCAATTTTAGGGCTGTCAGTTCATAGGCAGTTGCTCTCAAGCCTAAGGTAGACTAGTACATTATGACAGAGAGAATAACATGGGGCAGGGCCTCCCCGCTCACCACTAAGAATGGGTGAAAATGGGACAAAATGGGTCCAGAACTCCATTTTATCCTTCTGGCATAAGACAGGAATGGGACTGTGATCTCCTATGAGGACAGGATTCCAATGACTGAAGGACCTGCCACTGGACTCTGTCACCACCCAAGTGTCACCCGAGGGCTAAGCTTTCACAAATGTACTCTCGGAGACGTTTAAAATACGTTCTCGAGGATGGTCTTGGAAATCATACAGAGCTGGTCAACCCCAGATTCTACAAAGCTAATGTGAGCTATCATGACCCTTCCCTTCCACTTCTACGGAGTAGAATATAATAAAAGCATAGATAAAAAAAGAATCACTAAGAAGTGAGCAAGAGATCATTGTAAAATGGTACATACCTGGTGTAAACAGAATGCTGACCAAGAGACATTATACAGAGCGTCTCATTTTACGGCACCTGATACAGAGCAAGAAATTACGTTGTAGCTATCCTTACACAGATACAACTAACGTGAGCAACCAGGGAAGATATAATGCACATTCTAAGGTTTCTTTATAAAGGACACATGTATGGCATGAATCCTAGTATCACTGCCGAGGAGCAGATTGTAGTTGGTTTGATGGTCATATTTAAGAGGCCTTCTTTGAGCAAGGGTTCAACATCTTTGACTCTGTGCCCTACTCCACTCTCTTTCCTTTTTCTCCACAGATACCCAGTGACTCCATTTCACTCAGAGTCCATGTTTAGGCACTTAGCAAGGCCAAGTCACAATCTTGTAGCCAAATGTCCTTGCTCTAGTCTGCCCTGAGAGCCTACAGATTCTTTTTTTTTTTTTTAAGATGTATTTATTTATTATTATTTATACAGTACTCTGCCTGCATGTACACCTGCAGGCCAGAAGAGGGCATCAGATCACACTATAGATGGTTGTGAGCCACCATGTGGTTGCTGGGAATTGAACTCAGGACCTCTGGAGCAGCAGTCATTGCCCTTAACCTCTGAGCCATCTCTCAAGCCCCCAGATTCTTGTCCCCACTACAAGTGTCTATTCCACTGTCTGAAAGAGAGACAATTTGTCTATTCTGACCCATTCTGGTATAGCCGGGACATATATACCTTGGTTCACACCTTTTAAGTGTTCTGGAGTCTGCCTTCAGTCTCGGAGGCTGGAGGCAGCCTCTGAAAGAAAGGTTTGCCTCTGTCTGCAGGTCTCCCTCTTTTTCTTAACAGTATCACTTGACTTCAGACTCTATCCCTGTGTGCTGAGATTTAAGTCAACAAAAAAATGCATGTGAACGAGTTACACTGTAGAATGACCCATAAACGGATTTTTTTTTTTTTTTAAATAAAAAGATCTGGGGCGATGCCTCAGCCATTGGAGGTTAGGCTCATAAATAAATAATTAATTAAAAGAAGGGTGTTTTTTTTTTTTTGTGGGGCTTTTACTGTATTATAACAAATATATTTTACAAAGGAATTCTACAGTAAATTTAGAGTTTGTCTTAGCACCTTCTTTTGTGAAAACTGCAGAGGCAAAGATAACTTTACATATGATTTTTCTCACTTCTTAAAATATATCGAAAATATGCACCTATTTAAATAAAATCAACGGACTATGCACACATACACAATAAATCCTTGACTGTCAACGTGATGCACATCTCCTTTCTTGTCTGGAATTGCTGTTACTTCCTATACAGAACATAGAACAGCATTCCATCAAGAGGAAGGCTGATAAAGAAGCAGGGAACCCGAGAGAAGAGCAGAGCGGAAGGACACCAAGGCAGAGGCTGGTGTGCAGCATCCTCCGCCATCTGCCATCACAGGACCGATGCTTACAAGGCCATCACTGTTTTGTTTGTTGGACCAACTCAGCAGCCAGCTTAGCTATACTGTCTCGTAGTGCATCCTGAATCGAAACAGCAGTCTGGATCTCAGGCTCCTGCACCAGTCAGCTGGTCACAAAAGTGCACTGCCTCCGAAGCCAGCCCAAGCCTATGACTGAAATGTGGAACCTCAGGAGAGGTCCTATGGACATGGCCACTTTCATAGAGGCGGAAGCTCACCGGTACATACTAAGAGCCGTTAAATGACTTCACAAGGGTCTCTGCGCACAGTAGTTTTGAGTGCAGAGGTTAAAGCCCTGAGACAATGAACGAGATTTTCAAAGTTTGCAGCAGGAAGCTTAAAGAATGGACAGAGGAAAGGATAGTCGGCATGTTCCAGGGAGGTAATAGCTCAGAGAGTAGGAGAAGAAATGAATGGATATTGTTTATAACTCTATTAATGGTGTGTAAAGCTCAGATCTGAAAGGCCCTCTGAAGGCTCATATGCTGCATTTTTCAGACCATAAGATACACTCACCCCCCCCTTCCAAAATTACATTGAGCCTTATGGTCTGATTGCTGGGTTTTACTGTTTTTCTGGTTTTACTGCTCTAAAAACTGGGTGCGTCCTATGGTCAGGTGCATCTTACGGTCTGAAATTTCCCAGTACTGAAGGATTTAGTGCACAACCTGTGGCCCTGTGGGAAGAAGGTGGCATCTTTAAGAAATGGAGCATAGTGGGAGGAAGGTAAATCGTTGGGAACACCCTCGAAGAGGGGAACTGGGACCGTGGTCGCCTCCTTCTCGTCCACCCTTCCCCCCAGCTGCAGGGAGAGGGGCCGCTTCTCTCAGGTACACAATTCTACCACAATTTACTGCCTAGACACAGGCCCCAAAGCAACAGAGCCTGCTGGGCAGGAGCTGAAATAAATAAACAGTGAGCCGCTATAAACCTCCTCATTATAAGCTGTTTGTCTTGGGCACTTGGTCACAATGACATACAGTCTTAATTAACATACACTAGACGATAGAAATCCTGATATGCTGGCACTTTGCTGGTGTCATAAGACACTGCTTTGATAATCCTTCGGCAGTCACAATGAAAAAGCAGGCATGTCTGCTCCGGAGGTCTAATGGAGACTCATTTGAATACTTCTCTCCGTAATGACTTCTGCACCACCACCACCACCACCCCCAGCTACTGTCACATTTGTATGTAGTCACCAGGCCGAGAAAACATAAATAACAACATAAAAATAACAAGATCCCACGTATCAAGATCATCTTAGTGAGGTGTCTTGATGCCTCGTTTATAATTTCAGCCACTTGAGAGGCTGAGACACAAGTATCGTAAGTCCAAGGCTGGCTTGAGCAAGTCAGTGTTTGGTCCCAGTTTCCCTGCCAAAATGGCAGTGCCACTGACAATGTTGTGGATGACAGTCTGGGCTCAGCTTAGGGTAGACTCTGGCCCAATAAATGCTCACTATCCCTCAGAAATTCTTTAAAGTGAGTTCCTATTTGGCAGGAAAAGCCATTACTTTCTTATCTGGCCCTACAACCACCTTCCTCCTGCTCACAAGCCTCCAACAGATCAGAGCCCATGAGGTTCCAGCTCCTATGCTTTCCTCCCTCCACAACAGCTGTAGGACTCTCCCACCATCTTGCCGGGTTTTTTTTTTTCTACCCACAACAGCTAGCATGGAAGTTTCGAACTCCCTAAAATAAACCTTTCTTTACCCCCCCCCCCCCCCCGATAGAGGGGTCTGGCTTAGTGATTTCACTGCATCCTTGCATATACTTAGCTAGACACTTTGCTCAATTTGAATGGCCTGGGATATAGCTTAGCTATAGAGTGCATGCCGGAAGTGCATAAGACCTGAGAATGCTCTCTCTCTCTCTCTCTCTCTCTCTCTCTCTCTCTCTCTCTCTCTCTCTCTCTCTCTCTCTCTCTCTCTCTCTCTCACACACACACACACACACACACACACACACACACACACACACACAATACGAGGGGTGGAAAGGGTTCCTGGTAAGGAACCCAGAAGCAGGATAAGTAGGATATAGTACCAGGCTATTAAAAGTAAAGTGAGAAAACTACGAATGGGTAGTGCAAACAGAACAAGGGGGTGGGTGGGCCCCCCAAGGGTGAGACCTATGGGGCCAGGGTGAACAACAAATCCCGAGGCACAGGCAGCCAGCATACGGTGCGGAGGGTACCTACAGCACCAACAGGCAGCGCTCAGTTTCAGATCCTCGCCAGGAAGAGAGCAGCTGCCCACGGAGAGGGAAGGTTAGGTTACACACATGGAAAGCAATTATCAAATAAGCATATTAAGCAGAATGGGAGTCGTCTTCCTTAAAATGAGACGAGCGCATCACAAACGGGAAAGGGAAGACATCTTCATTGAATTCCATGGGGTGGAGATGGAATTGGGTGTGATGGTGTGTGAGGGTGTGATGTATAACGCAGGTATATAAGAAACAGCTGTTAGGTACAGCTCAGCGGGAGAGGTCTGACCTGGCCATGCTTCTGGGAACGTCCACTAATGTACAAGGGATTAACAGAACACTGACAGGTATCTCTCAGGCTTAGGAGCTGAGAACCACTCGACTAACTGACCTGGGACAGCTATTGCTGACTTTCACTTGACGGTCTCCATCCTTGCACTATAGCACTGTGAAGAAACTGACAGATTTTTCAGGAAGGTGTGCCAACAGAGACAGAGAAGCCGCTCACGTGACCTCTCTAATGTAACTGCCATGTTACTTTCTTCCTTTGTGACACCGGAAAAAGATTGCCTAACTTCTCCATTTTACAAGTAGACAAAAATCAACCCCTTATTTTCAAAAAGCGTTTAAAGTGTTGAGGCATGGTATTTGTGCAAATCCCTCAGCACGATAGTTCAGTATGTAGATGCAGGATGTTGCCAAAACAGAAAGAGCTCATGTCAAGAGAATCCCGCCCACAGAGACGTCTCAGGACGTCAAGAGCCTTCCTCTAGCACATTTGTATTAACTGATTGCTTTCATCTTTGCTTTTGCTATCCTTCAATATAACATATTTGTTATTTCTCTGATCAATTTCTGTCCTTATATGGTTTACGTATGCTCACCTAGTCACTCCTTTTATTTTTTATGGAGAGCACTTCATTAGATCCTGAATCTAAATGTCTAAACATTTTCGTGCCAGCTAGGAAACTTTGGGTGCATGCAGTGTAGTAAGTGATGGTTAAAACTTATTCTTCAGATAAAAAGGCAGTATCTGTGTTCCCCTCATTTGCTTTAAATAATATGTCTTTATTCTTTTTACATGTTCACTCTTATTTAATTGGTAAAACTTAAAGACAAATCATTGGGGCTAGAGGTGGCTCAGCCAATGAAGTGCCTGCCATGTAATCATAAGGACATGGGTCTGGACTTCCTGTATCCACATAAGAAGCCCGATGCAGTGGTCATCAGACCTAATCTTAGTGGGGGAGGGCATACAAGATGGTCCTGAAGGTTTGCTGTTGGCCAGCTATCAGAACAGTTCAGTGAGAGATCCTGCCTCAAAAACTAATGTGAAGAGCAATAGAGGAAGATGACAAACATCAACCTTGGGGCTCCACATGTACATACGTGTGCACATGCACCTGCACACACATGCATGCCTGCACATGCACACGCACTTGCACACACGTGCGCACACACTCATGCGCACACGCACACATATACATGTACAGATACATATCCCACACACATAATAAAGTAAGAAAACCTTAAAAATTAGAGTGTCTACTTAAAGTCTCACTATTCTCCCTCTTAGTCTGATTAACTAAGAGGGAATTATCATAAGTAAGACAATTTTGAAAGTTGATTGCTTCCTCTGGGGGAAAAAAAGCAATTGAACCTGCTTTCTTCTGGAAGCTGAGCATTTTTGCCTAATAACAAGTCTATATAAGAAATAATGATCAGACACAGGAATTAGAAATTGCTGCCTTCAGGGAGGTAGAGGCAGGCAGATCTCTGTGAGTTTGAGGCCCTTCTACAGAGTGACTTTCAGGATAGCCAGGGATAAAACAGAGAAATATTTTGTGGGTTTCCTAAAATGGGGAGTAGGAGCTACCTCTGACATAGGCTTTGTTGTCCACTTGCTGATCACTTCCCCCTAGCAGGGGTGAGGGGCCTTCACAGGCCACAGAGGAAAAGGATGCAGGCAGTCCTAATGAGACTTGATAGGCTGGAGTCAGATGGTAGGGAGGAGGGCTCCCCCTTTCTGAGGACTAAGAGATGAGGGAGAGAGGGTGGGACTGGGAGGAGACAAAGGAGGGACTACAATCGGGGTGTAAAGTAAATAAAGTAAATTTTTAAAATTCTGACTTCACATAGTTTCTAAGTAGTGAGTGTAGAGCCTTCTGCACTCATGCACCCAAGGGTGTCATATTACAATTCCAGAGCCAGAGTCAGTTCTAATACTTTCTAGCACAATAAGATGGCCATAGTTTACATCAATTTATTATCCATTTTACTAAAGGCAGAAGAGTCCAGTTTAAGCTTTCCTGATACAAAAAAATGATACATTTATAAGGAGCAGAGAATGCTAATTACCCTGCTTTAATCATTTATTCACATTTTGGACAAGAATTTAATTATCCCACTGCACCCCATAAATGTGAACAATTACTGTTAATTAATAAGTATCTTAATTTAAAAAATGAAGTTAATTAAAAAATATTCCCACGTGCTGTCTCTCACCTAAACCATCAAGTTCCTAGGTGGCTTACACCCACGATTCTACTCTTCACCCTCAGCCAGAAGAACCCTTTAAAGTGTGAGAGATAAAAACTATTAGCAGGGGAAGGCATGGAAGGCACGAGAGCCTAAAAGAGATGGCCCGCTCACTCTCCCATGTCTTATCCCAGAGATCGGCACAGTGCGGGTCAGAAACAGTTGCCCTAGAAAGTTAGGCAAGGTCACATAGACAACCACAGGGATCGGGCACTCAGAACTCTTTGTTAAACACCAGCAGCAGGAATTGGGAAGTCGGGCTAGAGAGATGGCTCAGTAGTTAAGCACTCTGGCAAATCTTCCAGGAGACCTAGGATATAGAGTCCCAGCACCCATGTGGCTGGTTTACAACCATCCCTAACTCCAGTTCTGGGAGATCTGATGCCTTCTTCAGACCTCCATGGGTACCAGGCATGCATAAGGCACTCATACATACATGCAGGCACAGCACCGTCACACATACAAGTAATTAGCTAATTATTTTAAAAAAGATAATAAACAATCATTCACAGAAAATGAAATACCCTGGGAAGAGAGAGGGGGGGCTCTTACTGATTTAGGAAAGAGCTGCACTAGTTGCACTATCTCCTTAGTATGTCTTAAATACATTCCATGACTGGACAAGCACTAGAGTAAAAAGAGCAAGGAAAAAAGAAGCCAAAATAGGAGGCAAGAGATAGGAAGAGTGAAAACCTACCAAGTCCATCCAAACGCATTTTTAGTGATGTGTAAGAAAAAGGAAAAAAAATTATTAATAGTCCTTATGTTCAGCAACAGAAAAAAAAATGGCCAAAATAATCATAGCATTTTCATACTAGAAAATGCCACTCTACCATGGAAGAGAATCTACTTTTGACAAGAGTCTGGGCCTGTGGCTATCTATCTCAATGTGTTCTGCTGAGCAAAAACGGCTGAGAGAAGACTGCCTCCTGGGCCGTGCCTTTTGCACTAGCCATGGAACAAACAGTGGTGCCTAGAGACACAGCAAGGGATGATGGTGATATCAGGTCTGGGATGCAGGGATGTGTGAATTTATCAACAATTCAGAGAATGGAACATTCAAACGTTGTACATTTCCCTGCACATAAATTTGAGCTAACAAAGAAATGTTGAACTCTCGCTGGTGATATATGCGCTGGAGAGGTCTGGAGTGAGGTCACTGATCTGTGTCATTTATCTTCAATGATGGCAGCATTGTCAACTTGATAGGCTCTAGAATTGCCTGGATGACAGGCCTATTGGCACACCGTGAGTGATTATCTATTTTAGGTTACCCTTTGTGCAATCCCATGAAGGACTGCCTTTTACCCCCCCCCTAGAGTTTTATGTATTTATTTATTTATAGAAATTTTTTATTTTACTTTGTTTTTACTTTTTTGGGGATTCTTTGTGAATTTCACATCATGCATTCCAAACCTACTCATCTTTCTGTCTCTCATATCTGTCCTCTGCCCTTACAACCTTCTCCTAAAAAAACATACACAAACATACATAAATACATACATACATACATACATACATACATACATACACACATACCAAAGCATAGAAAACATCATGAAACCTATAGTGTGCCATAATATGTCCTTAAGTATATGCGTCTGTCCACACATCTTCACTTGCAAATGCTCATTGCAATGAGTCATTGGTTTGGTATGAAGATGGCTTCTGTGATGCCATCAATATTGGATCCTCACTGGGACTGCTCCAGGTTATCCTGTTGTTACCCTGTGTCTTGGAGATTCTGCATCTTTGAGTCTGCAGGATCGGCACTTTCCCATGCCCCAACAGTTCACAGATGATGTAGATTTTTGGGTGGGCCAAGTCAAAGGCCAGGATCTGGGCCTGGGTTGCAGCTGATCTGTCCAGCCCATGACACACTATCAGGGCGAGCTCTCCAGCACTGCCTCAGCTAGGCCACCTATGGCAGGAAACAGGGTCAGCTCTTCTGTTCTCATGTGTGTAGCCTTGCCTGTCCTGGACTTGGTTGGGGGACCAGGCTGGTCTCGTATACTTTTTTCATCCAAAATTGAACCAGGAATTATGAACAGGTCTGCAGACCCTACATTTTAGCTGGGAAATTATGTAAACACACCTGAAAGCTGGGGCAAGAGCACACACCTATTTTAATTATTTATTTACTTTATATCCTGATCACACCTTTCCCTCCCTCCTCTCCTCTCCTCCTTCTCTTTGTCTTCAGAGGAAAGGAGGCCACCCATGCATATCAGCCTGCCCTGGCATACCAACTTGCAGTAGGACCAGGTTTGCCTTCTCCTATTGAGGCTAGACAAGGCAGCTCAGTTAGGGGAAAGGGATCCAAAGGCAGGCAACAGAGTCAGAGGCAGCCCCTGCTCCTGCCATTAGAGGCCCCACAAAAAGACAAGCTGCACATGTGGCTCACATAGGGGTGTGTGTGTGTGTGTGTGTGTGTGTGTGTATGTGTGTGTGTGTGTGTGTGCTAGCATAAAATATGTAGGGACACAGCACAAGGAAATTAGACATCTGGACATAGTTTGAATGTTGAGGGAGAGGAGATTCGATGAAGAAGAAAGCCCTTGCACCAAAACACTGAGGTTAGACTGGCATTCTGCAGCTTCACAGCCCCACAGTCCCTGCATTCTTGTTGCTGGGGTTTTTAGAGTATGAGCTTTGTCTCCTGTGCTCAGGGAAAGGCAGTGGGAGCCCATCTATTCATATAATGGTGTCATGGGGCTTAATATACTGTAACCTGTCTTTGAGTCACAGTGCAGAGGACACACGGTACACGAAGCTGGCGGCCCCTGCTCAGAGCTGATGAAGTTAACATTGGCCTCTTAATTCTATTTGCCTTTTCGTTTTCTCCACATTAAGGAAAAGAAAATTAGATCAAAATTAATGTTTAGGCTCAAGAGGCATTGGACTCCATGCCTACTCTCCTTATTACTCCAAGTGTAATTAAGTATGTTGACTTCAATAAATGTACCTTCTGCTCTGCATGTGTCGATTTCAACGGTAATGAGTTCACATCCATTATAATTTATTTTAGCCGGATAATTAATACCACTCTTGTTTATTTCTTCGATCATGAAAAAGAATCAGTGTTTGCTTACTCGCCTGTTTGTTCACGGTGATGATTCAATGGTATTTTGTAGGCTGCTAAATTGCAGTGTAAAATAAGGCACAGGCTGAACAAGAGCTTCAAATCATCCCTCATTGATCCACTGCTTAGGCCTAACAGCAGAGAACATGCCTTAAAAGGGCCCAGGCACATTCATCTTTATTCTAAGAGGTGTAATGTGATTCTAAAAAATCACTAAGCCATCAGGCAAGCATCTTAAGAATAATTCAGAGATCCAAGATGGCAGCGAGGAGTGTGGACCGTGTTTGGAAGCTCCAGTGAACAATTCAGGGAATTGCACTGATTTCTGAGCCAGGAACACCAAGGTCCCCATACCACGGCAGCAAGATTGCTCCACGGTTTGGAGGGACCAGAGTGCGGAGGACCTGTCTGCCCCTGCACACAGGAGGAGTGCGGATTCTCTTGGATCGGAGCAGCAGCGGCAGAGGCAGCAGCAGTGGCAGCGGCACCAGTGGCACCAGTGTCAGCAGCAGCAGCAGCAGCAGCAGCTGAGGTTTTCAGCTCAGAGCCTTCTGGTGGAGGCAATTGGTGTGGTGGGCAGTGGGAGTTGCTGCAGGAGAGGGACTCTGAACAGGATTTGGGTCACATGGTGCCTTAAGACCCAAACTGGACTCGACAGACAGTTCAGGCCCAGAGACCCGGGTTCAGCTCAGTGCGCAGTGCTGTGGAGACACTGGCTCAGCTCAGCAAGCAATTCGGCCGAGACACTAGCTCAGCGCAGCCACAGCTCCCCTGCTGTGACGCAGGTTGGGTGGAGTGCTCAGTTCCACCCTACGTGTTAGCTCAGTGCAGCCGCAGTTCTCCTGCTGTGACGCAGGCAGGGCGGAGTGCTCAGTTCCAGCCTAGGCGCTAGTTCAGCTCAGTGAGCAGTTCTGCACTAGACACTAGCTCAGCTCGGCGAGCAGTTCTGGGGCACTGGCGCAGGCTGAGGTCAGCATGCAGATTTAGCCCAGAGGCCCTAGCTGGACTTGCCAGGCAGGTTGGGCCTAGAGACTCTAGCTGAACTGTGCGCACAGGCTTGGTGGCCCTAAGACTCTGGCTGGACTATCCATGCAGTTTAGGCCCAGAGTCGGGGGCTGACCTCAACGCGCAGTGTGAGTCCAGAGTCCCTGGCTGAGCTCGGTACACAAATCTGCCCCGGAGACTCGGGTGGAGCTCAGCATGCAGTTTGGGGCCTGAGTCCCTAACTGTGCTTGGCAGACAAATTGGGCCCAGAGACTCTAGCTGAGTTTTTGCCACTGTCCCAGCTCTAAGACTCTGGTTGGACACAGTGTGCAGTTTGAATCCAGAATTCCTGGCTGAGATTGGTGGACGGTTCTGGCCCTGAGTCAATAGCTGACTACAGCACGCACTTTGGGCCAAAAGCCCCTAGCTGAGCTTGGTGCGCAGTCCCAGCCCAAAAATTCTGGCTGGACCCTGTGTGCGTTTTGGGCCCAGAATCCCTAGCTGAGCTCGACAGACGGTTCAGGCCCTGAGAATCTAGCTGAGCTCGACTCGTGGTTCGGGCCCAGTATCCCTGGCTGGACTTGGCAGGAGACCCAGGAAGCTGTGGATACCTTGGCCTGATGCAATGCTCATTCAGAGACCCAGAACAATTGCAGGACCCACAGCACAGGAGAGCTGAGGATCACAGGCTGTGAGAGCCCAAAACGACAGGGCTAACCTCCTGCCATCCACACCACTGAAGCATCAGAGCTTCCAGCCTACAGAAATCGTGAGAAAACAAGTGAATCTATCATCAGACTCCCTCCATCCAACTCTGGAAGCTACCCAACAAAAACAGAGATGGCAAGATGTCTAAAGGAGAGGGAAAAAGCATACACACACACAAAAAAAAACCCAAAACAACATGGCGTCTCCAGTTTCCAGCTATCCCAAAGAAAACAACCCAGAGAACTCAAACACAACGGAAATACAAGGAAATGACCTCAAATCCTTGGTAATAAGGATGATAATGGAAAAAGCAAATAAAATTCGTAATCAAATGCAGGAAGACGCAGACAAACAGGTGAGAGACATAAAAGAAGCACTGGAACTGGAACTGGAAAAAATTCAGGAAAATGCAAACAACCAGATGAAAGAAATAAATAAAATGGTTCAAGCTCTGAAGACCTATAAAGTGGCAATGGAAGAAACTCAGGAATATACAAAAAATCAGATGAAAGAAATCACAAAATCAGCTCAAGATCTGAAGATGAAAATGGATTCAATGATAAACACACAGACGGAAGAAAAACGAGAACGTGAAACCTCAGAGAAGAAGGCAAGCAACACAGAGGTGAGCTTTTCTAACAGAATCCAAGAGATAGAAGAACGAATCTCAGGTCTAGAAGATACAATCACAGATCTTGAAGAAACCATTAAAGAAAATGCCAGATCTGGAAAACTCCTGACACAAAACATCCAAGAGATTAAGGACACCATGAAAAGAAGAAATTTGAGGATAATAGGCATTGAAGAAAGAAAATATCAAACTCCAAGGCCCAGAAACTATTCTCAACAAAATCATAGAAGAAAATTTCCCCAATCTAAAGAAAGAGATACCTATAAACATACGAGAGGCCTACAGAACACCAAATAGAATTGACCAGAAAAGAAAAACTGCCCGCCATATAATAATCAAAACACAAAACATACAGAACAAAGAAAAAATATTAAAAGCTGCAAGGGAAAAGGGCCAAATAACATTTAATGGTAAACCGATCAGAATTACACCGGACTTCTCAGCAGAGACCATAAAAGCCAGAAGGGCCTGCACAGAGATCCTGCAAACCCTAAGAGACCACAGATGCCAGGCCAGACTACTTTATCCAGCAAAACTATCAATAACCATTGATGGAGAAAACAAAATATTCCATGACAAAAACAAATTCAAACAGTACCTATCCACAAATCCAGCTTTACAGAAGGTACTAGAAGGAAAACTCCATCCCAAAGGGTCAAGCTACAACCAAACCTACTCAGAAAATAGATAATTATCCCATGGCAAAAACACAACTACACAAACGCTCGACTGGAAACATCAAAATTAAGACTCTTAACAGTCACTGGTCATTAATATCTCTCAACATCAATGGTCTCAATTCTCCAATAAAAAGACACAGACTAACTGAATGCGTGCATAAAAAAGATCCAACATTCTTCTGCATTCAAGAAACACATCTCACCCATAACGATAGGCATTACCTCAGGGTAAAAGATTTGAAAAAAATATTCCAAGCAAATGATCACAAGAAGCAAGCAGGCGTAGCCATTCTAATATCGAACAAAATAGACTTTTGACCAAAATTAATCAAAAGGGATGAGGAAGGACACTTCATACTCATCAAAGGTAAAGTCAACCAAGATGACATCACAATTCTGAACATCTATGCTCCCAATACAAGGGCACCCACATTTGTAAAAGATCTGCTAAAAAGGCTTAAACCACACATCAATCCCCACACAATAATAGTGGGAGACTTCAACACCCCACTCTCACTGAAGGATAAGTCATTGAAACAGAAACTAAGCGGAGAAATAACGTCATTAACCAATTCCATGGGTCAAATGGATCTAACAGGTATCTATAGAACCTTTCACCCAAACAAGAAAGAATATACCTTCTTCTCTGCACCCCATTGAACCTTCTCCAAATTTGAGCACATCGTAGGTCACAAAGCAAGCCTTAACAGATACAAGAGGATTGAAATGATACCTTGTATCCTATCAGATCACCATGGTCTTAGGCTGCAATTCAACAACAACAGAAATAACAAAAACCTACACGTACATGGGAACTAAACAACTCTCTGTTAAATGACACTTGGGTCAGGGAAGAAATAAAGAAAGAAATCAAGGAGTTTCTGATATTCAATGAAAATGAAGAAACAACATACCCAAATTTGTGGGATACACTGAAAGCAGTGCTAAGAGGAAAATTCATAGCACTAAGTGTCTTTAAAAAGAAATTGGAAATATCACACATGAGCATCTTAATGACACAGCTGGAAGCCCTAGGAAAAAAAGAAGCAGAAACACCCAAAAGGAGTAGATGTCTGGAAATAATCAAACTCAGGGCTGAAATTAACAAATTAGAAACTATGAAAACAGTCCAAAGAATCAACAAAACCAAGAGCTGGTTCTTTGAGAAAATCAACAACATAGACAGATTGTTAGCCAAACTAACTAAAGGGCAGAGAGACAGTATTGAAATCAACAAAATCAGAAATGAAAGGGAGACATACCAACAGACACTGAAGAAATACAAAGAATCATAAGATCCTACTTTGAAGGCATATATGCCACAAAATTTGAAAATCTAAGGGAAATGGACGATTTTCTTGATCAATTACACTTGCCAAAGTTGAGTGAAGAACAGATAAACAAGCTAAATAGTCCCATTTCCCCTACAGAAATAGAAGCAATGGTCTCCCAACCAAAAAAGCCCAGGCCCACATGGTTTCAGTGCAGAATTCTACCAGTCCTTCAAGGGCGAGCTAATACCGATTCTATCCAAGCTACTCCAAAAGATAGAAATGGATGGAAAATTACCAAATTCATTCTATGAGGCCATAGTCTCATTGATACCTAAACCTCACAAAGAATCGACAAAGAAAGAGAATTTCAGACCAATTTCTCTTATGAACATCAATGCAAAAATACTAAATAAAATACTTGCAAAACGAATACAGGAACACATCAAAGATATCATTCATCATGACCAAGTAGGCTTCATTCCAGGCATGCAGGGATGGTTTAATATATGGAAATCCATCAATGTAATCCACCATATAAGCAAACTGAAAATAAAAAACCACATGATCATCTCTTTAGATGCAGAAAAAGCATTTGATAAAATCCAACACCCATTCATGTTTAAAGTTTTAGAGAGATTGGGGATACAAGGCATTTTCCTCAACATAATAAAGGCTATATACAGCAAGCCAATATCCAAAATCAAAGTAAATGGTGAGATACTCAAGGAAATTCCTCTACAATCGGGAACAAGGCAAGCTGCCCACTCTCTCCATACCTCTTCAATATAGTACTCAATGTTCTAGCCAGAGCAATAAGACAACAAAAGGAGATCAAGGGTAACCAAATGGGAAAGGAGGAAGTCAAATTATCCCTATTTGCAGATGATATGATAGTGTACATAAGTGACCCTCAAAATTCCACCAGAGAACTCCTACAGCTGATAAACACCTTCAGCAAATTGGCTGCATACAAAATTAACTCAAAAAAGTCTGTAGCCTTCCTATACACAAATGACAAGCTTGCAGAGGAAGAAATTAGAAAAACTACACCCTTCACATTAGCCACAAGCAATATAAAATATTTAGGGGTTACTCTAACTAAGCAAGTGAAGGACTTGTTTGAAAAAATTTCAAAACTCTGAAGAAAGAGATTGAAGATGACCTGAGAAGATGGAATGATCTTCCTTGCTCATGGATCGGGAGAATTAACATAGTAAAAATGGCCATCTTACCAAAAGTAATCTACAGATTCAATGCAATCCCTATCAAAATACCTACACAATTTTTTAAAGACATTGAAAGTTCAATTCTGAACTTCAAATGGAAAAACAAAAAACCCAGAATAGCTAAAACAATCTTGTACAATAAAAGGTGCTCCGGAGGAATCTCCATACCTGATCTCAAACTGTACTATAAAGCAATAGTAATTAAAACAGGATTGTACTGGCACAGCAACAGGCTGGTTGATCAGTGGAATCGAATCGAAGACCCAGATATGAATCCACACACATATGGTCACTTGATTTTCGACAAAGAAGCCAAATCCATTCAATGGAAAAAGGATAGCATCTTCAACAAATGGTGCTGGTCTAACTGGAGGTCTATGTGTAAAAAAATGCAACTGGACCCATATTTGTCACCATGCACAAAACTCAAATCCAAGTGGATTAAAGACCTCAACATAAAACCAGAGACACTAAGTCACTTAGAAGAAAAAGTGGAGAAGAGCCTGGAACATATTGGCACAGGAGATAACTTCCTGAACAGAACACCAACAGCCCAGGCCTTAATGTCAACAATTAATAAATGGGACCCCATGAGGCTGCGAAGCTTCTGTAAGGCAGGAGACACTGTCAACAGAACAAAGCGACAGCCTACAGACTGGGAAAAAATCTTCACCAACCCTACATCTGACAAAGGTCTAATATCCAAAATATATAAAGAACTCAAGAAATTAAACACCACCAAACCGAATAACCCAATTGAGAAATGGGGCTTGGAACTAAACAGAGAATTCTCAACAGAGGAGTATCAAATGGCTGAGAAACACTTAAAGAAATGCTCAACCTCCTTAGTCGTCAGGGAAATGCAAATCAAAACAACTCTGAGATTCCATCTTACAACCATCAGAATGGCTAAGATCAAAAATTCAAGTGACACCACATGCTGGCAAGGATGTCTGGAGAGAGAAACACTCCTTCATTGCTGGTGGGAATGCAAACTAGTACAGCCACTTTGGAAATCTATCTGGTGCTATCTCAGAAAAAATGGGTATAGGGCTTCCTCAAGACCCAGCTATTCCTCTCCTTGGAATATACCCAGAAGATGCTCCAGCACACAACATGAAAATTTGCTCACCCATGTTCATAGCAGCCTTATTCATAATAGCCAGAACATTGAAACAGCCTAAGTGTCCCTCAGTAGAAGAATGGATAAAGAAACTGTGGTATATATACACTATGGAATACTATTCAGCTATTAAAAACAAGGAATTCCTGAAATTTGTGGATAAATGGGTTGAGCTAGAAATGATCATAATGAGTGAGTTAACCCAGAAGCAGAAAGATTCAAATGGTATGTACTCAATGATATCTGCATATTAGCCCAAGGGGCATGTCCCATGAAAGCCTTCACTTACCAGGAAACTGGGACAGAGGGGAGGACATCCTATTGGGACTCTAGATGAGAGAAGCATAGGAGAATAGCAAAGTAGAAGGACCCAGATGGTCCTAGAAACCTACAAGTAGAACATTATGATAGACAGATTCAGGCCCAGGGGTCCCACTCAAACTAAGGCACCAGCCAAGGACAATACAGGCAGTAAACTTTAAATCCCTACCCAGATCTAGCCAATGGTCAGAACATTCTCTACACTTGAGTGGAGAGTCGGATATGACTTTCTCACATACTTTGGTGCCTCACATTTGACCATGTCCCCTGGAGGGGGAGACCTGGTGGTACTGAGAGGAAGGACAGCAGGTTACCAAGAAGAGACTTGATACCCTATGAGCATATACAGGGGGAGGTAATCCCCCTCAGGAACAGTCATAGGGGAGGGGAATAAGGGGAAATTGGGAGGGAGGGAGGAATGGGAGGATACAAGGTATGGGATAACCATTGAGATGTAACAAGAATAAATTAATAAAAAAATTAAAAAATAAAAAAAAACAAAACTTAAAACAATAAATAGCAAATATCTTCTCTGAAGTTACTTTCATATTAGAATGAATAAATTATCTCTTTTTCTACTCATTCAAAAAAAAAAGAATAATTCATCATGTGTTTAGATACCTAAGATTCACCTTGAATATAATGATATTTATTCTCATAATTTTATTTGGGAAGCCAGGCTTCATCACGCATAATTTATCATATAACTCCCATGCAGCTATTTTCTGCTGCTTATTCCCCTGTCGGATTGTTTCAGATGTCTTCTGCCCCTCTTGCTTTGCTTTGGCTTGCAGGTAAGCACTTGTCTTGATGACTGAATCATTTTCTTGCTGAATTTTGATAAGGTAAGATGCAAGAAAAAGAAAATCTATTGGATCAATTTTACTTTCACAAACACTTCTCACCTTATTTTCTTGGTGGTGCTTCAATGCTCTCCAAGGAAACAAAACCAACCAGTCCTGTGTATGTGTATACAATGTTGCATTTATAAGTATATACGAAGACACACCACTACGTATCTACACATACTATGTATGCACACATACAGGCATGCGTACGTACGTACATACTATAAGGACATAAAAAACCGGATTTTATGACTTGCAGGAGCGCAAAAGCTGAGAAATCCTGAGAGCTGGAGGGCTGCAGGCTACACTCTAGAGCCCCAGGAGAGCCAAACTGTCTACTCCAATGCTGAGGCCAGCACTTCTTCTTAGAGACCCAGCAAGAGCTGCTGATTTGGTGTAGGTTGTAAAGCCTGGAAAGAGTGATGATCTACTCCCAGCATCCAAGAGGGAGGGGGCCTTTCTTCCTATTCTGATCAGGTCCTCCATTGTTCGCCTGAGGCACACCCACGTGAGCCAAGGCAGGCTGTTTTGGCTGGTCCACCAATTCAAGTGTTGACTTCATGCTCACAGATACAACTAGAATCATTCCTTGGTCCAGTCAATTGATATTTTTTAAAAAATCATCTATCACTTATTTTCTAAGTAGCGACATCATATTTACAGACCTCAAGTAAACTTTTTAGAATCCCATACAAATAATAAAAGCAGTCATCTTATGATTAAATTTCAGCCCCTTGGGCAATAAGTGTCTTGTTGTGTACCAGCGACGTTATTCAGTAGACACGCCTGCAAAGAGAACAGCACTCTGTAAGCACACATGCAATGTAACATCCACCAGTCACGTGCATCTATCGAGTCCTTGGAACATGGTAAGTACAACTGAGAATCTGAATATTTTCTTGAATTTTAATTAATGTAATTTAAATGGACATCTGTGACTAATACTACCCTATCAGACATCATAACACCTGTGACACATTTGGAAAGAAGATTAACTTCTTAAGGAAAAATGTGCATGTTGAGTATCTTGATAATTTACATCCTGAAGTTAGGGTTATACTTCTGCATCCTTCCCTCAATGACCTACCGAAACAGAAATTATAGACATATACATCTTTTCCCACTAGAGCACAGCTACCATCAAAATGCTGATTTCCATCAAAGAGAAGCTAGACATAGGGTCTCCGAAGTGAAAATATCTTCCTCTTCGTTGTAGTTCACCTACAAATAGCATTTGTGGCACCAGGAAGATAGTAATGTGCTTGCCTGGCGATCATGGAGGACCAAGTTTGATTCGTAGTGTTGACATGACAAGCTGTAGGAGATGCCATGCTCTGGTAGTGTCTACACAGCAGAAGGGGAGGTGGGGGGACCCCTGGGACTCAGTGGCCGGCCAGCCTACTCCAACTGGTAAGTTTCAGGCCATTCGAATACCTTGTCCCAGTGGGAGTGGGCAGCATTTCTCAGGATGACCCCAAGGTTATTCTCTGGTTTCTACATTCACATGCACACAGATATGGGAGTGAAAGCACACTCATGCACACACACACACACACACACACACACACACACACACACACACACCATTTGAATTCAAAGTAAAATGTAAAAGAAATAACTATGAAGTCATCCTCCTACACAGGGGAGGTGAGTTTCTACAAAGAGAATTCATTTCTGCTGCTGAAAGTAGAACGGCTTTCTGGGATGTTCATTATTGCTTCAGGGCGCAGGAGTTCCCCAATCATAATAAGGACTCGCTATCTTCTGTATGCAAGGCCTTTCTTTAGAGACTGACTGGCAATGAGCGCGAAACCCAGTGGGAAGTTCACGGAAGGGAACAGCATTGATGACACTTGTACGAATAAAGACAGAGACACACTGATTATTGTGCCTCTGCCCAAAGTCACAGACCAAGAATCCACTGTAGCTAAGGCCAGCAAGGATACTGAAACCCAACAACTTCATATAGAGATAGTCAAAATACAATCGACAGCTCATTCTCTATGGTAGTCGAGTGACGTAGAGATAAACCTGTTTTTGTTATGATCCCAAGTGTGGGATGGGGAACGGTCTTGTGAGAACAGGTGATGTTAATCCACTAGAAGGCAAACCACCTTGTGTGGGAGCTTGATTGTTGCCAGCTGAAAAGATCTGTGAACAGACTCTGGGAGGAGATATATAAGTGAGCCAGAAACAAGAGGCGAGGTGTTTGGAGACTTGGGATAGTTTTGGCTGTTCATGGCTCCACTTCAAGATGCTCCTAGAGAGAACCACTTGAGGGAAGGCTTCGAGGCTCTGGGCTCCCGCTGAGGTTCTGGGTTCTGGTTGCTGCAGTTTCCAGTAGAAGAAATCCTGCTGACTACACCAGGAGGATTGTTCCACAGAACTGATATCCTTATGGTTTTGTTATCGTATTCTTTAATTCTTGTTCCTATTGTTTCAGTTAGTCGGGTTATCAGTGACGTACTCTCGGTTAATAAGTTCGGAATAAAATGTGTTTGTTAAGAAAATTGAGCTTACAGTCGAGGAAACAGGGAATGCCTCTGACATGAACTCTGTTGCCCCCTTGGTGGGGAGGCCCAGCAGGCACACAGAGGAAGAGGAAGCAGGCTATCCAGATGAGACCAGATAGGCTGTGGTCAGATGATGGGGGAGGAGGAGGAGGTCCCTTCTGTCAGAGGTCTGGGGAGAGGAATAGGGCAGAAGAAGGAGGGGGGGTAGGAATGGAAAGATACAAGCGAGGGCATAACAATCAGGTTGTAGTCTGAATAAATTGTAATAAATTAAAGTTCAAAAGAAACAGTCAAAATATTTTGAATGCAACATAAATTATCTTTGCTTATGATACACAAATGTTAAACCAAATATTTTAAATATTGAATATAGTCATTTGTTAACCAAATTTTCATCTCTAGGATAAAGTGTTTTCATATATTATATATAATCCTCAATTATTTCAATAAAGACATAGATAATTCTTAGAGTACAGAAGTCAATTTTTATATAGTATAAATGGAATGGACCACTCACAGTGTGCCATTGCAAAGGACCAATGCTTCTGCCAACATACATTCAGAAATTTAAGGTGGACACTCCAATTATAGGTTTCCCCCAGCATAAACATCTGCAATCCTGCCTATATTATATTGCAAGGCTCTGTAGAAATAAAATGGATATTTGACCTCTTATGTCCTCAAGTAATACACAAACTTAGTCCCAGGGCCAAAATTCTCTATAAAACCTTGTGAATACAGAGTGTAAATCATGTAAATAAAGAATGAAATCTCTTTTTATTGACTTAACTTTTTCCCAAGGTCAAACTAATTTTCTTCTGAAAATTATCAGGGTGATATACCAATAGTTCTATACCTATTTAAAGGATTAAAATTCATATTTGCAATCTTTCTCTCCCAGTCATTAAGAACACAAAATTCTGCTATCAAGCCAATCTAAACTCTCATATTCTGAAGCTTCACACAGAAAAAATGGCATCCACACAGGATAAAATACATCTCCTTCCCATTATTAGTGCCCTCTTTCCTGGAATCCAAAGGCCTGCATTTCTCCTAAGTCATCAGAGGTGCATCTAAGCCCACAACACTCTGCAGTAAGCCACAAGAAAGTGTGCAAGTGTCCAAGTGCTGTGGTGTCCACACTTTTCTCCGTGACACTACAGTTTGATCTAAGCTGCTTGATAAATTCTCTTCCTGGAATGATTCTTTGTGTTTTGTTTGTTTTTTTATGTTACGCATTCCCCCTTTGGTCTTAGCAACAAATTGTGTTTGGACCACGGTTTCCAAGACAAATGCTGTTGTCACGGCAGAGCATTGCACAGTGGAGGGCAGACCTATGCACAGCTAGCGCTTACAATAACCTCTTTTTTTTTTTTTTCTCCTCAAGATGGCATAAGCACAACCATCCTCCACATTGGTGACATGCAAAAATGATCTGGGATCATGAGAGCCTGTCTTAAAAGATGTTGCATCTGAGAAAAAAGATTCCCAAACTCCTGACAAGATGCCAGACCCATAAGCTTGGAATACAGGTAGTTAGATGACAGAGACTGATGGGATGTAAGTGCTGAAGGACAAAACCTGGATAAAAACCATACAATCAAAGTATCTCCCGGCAATAAGAGAAGAGTAAGATGTAAGAAGACATCATTCCTATCCTGGTGCACCTAAATTCCTAAATGAAAATCAGTCTCCATCACATATCGTCATTATCAGCTTAGAACACCTATCTAGACCTAAAAACCTCTTAACCCCTAAACAATTAAGCTTCATTGTAAAACTAAGCTACCTGGTCTTCAACTCCCTCAGAGACTTGAGAAGGAGTAAACTTGATTATCTGAGTATGCAGGGAGTGCAGGTTAGTAGCTTCCCAAATGAAAATTTGACAGAGACAGTTTTCGACCTGAATAGTCACCCAAAACTCTCTATTATGTTGGAGCATCTTCTTCAGCCTTCTGGCTCAATATATCTGACAGACATACTTGTGAGGCAGGAACTATTGAGGACTTACTTACCCTGTCTTGGCAGAGTTTGGCCGTCAACTCTGACTGCATCCAAGCTTACCCTTTTTTTAGGCAGAATTCTAGCCAAAACACTAAGAATGTAACATTTATATAATTACTGATTGTGTCATGGCTCTTCTTGCCATAGGTAATCTATTGCATATATATGTAATAATATAAAAGTATATGTACAAAAATAAAATAATTTTTAAAAGAAGTAAGAAGACATAAAGAACTGTGAATTAAGAATCAGGGGCAAAGTAAATATTCAGACATATATCTCAGAAGGCCACCTAAGTAGAAGCCCAAAAGCCTGAGCACAAATTGGGCACCTCTGTTTACAAGTTATAAGGCTCTGATCCTCCGTAGCATGTGTCATGTTGCATCCCTGCTCTGTGTGATAACATGGAGATTCCTAACACAGTACTTGCCACACAACTGGCTCCAAATAAGTAACAGGTGTGTTTATTTTGCCTTCCTGTAGAAATAAGGACGGACTATCTAAGGGAGTTTAAAAATCACAGGATAAAGGTCATGGAAAATCAGATTCAAATCATCCCTGTACCCTTCTTTTATATAGTACTGTCATGTGGAGGCCAAAGCTAACATGGTACATAAGTTTTAAACATGTACACCAGGAATTGGCTATACAGGCATGAAAGAGTTAAGGCAGGAATATACTGGTGGCCAGAAGTGGACTGTGAGAAGGAAATGGAGTCTGCAAATATAGGGCTTACATCATTCAACCCTTATTATTTCACTACCACACTCTGGACAAAGAGCCCCTTAAGGCTGTAACACCATCCCTGCAGCGTGATGGGGTTCTTGGGAAGCTTGCTACATGGCTACAACGAACCACTTGCTTTAAGTTGTCTTCCTGTGTTTGGAGAACATCAACCATAGTATTTCAGAAGGGAGTGTATCTTTAAAGCCTGTGCATTGCCATGGAAACATAAGTTACAGTGGGCTAAGGTCACAGTATCCCAGCAGAGAAAGCATTCTTCAAGGGTTCCTCACATGAGGAGTAGAAACTAGAGGGAACAGACTACGCCATTTGCCCCAGGCTGCCGTTAGACACAAATGATGGAGGCAGGAGAATGACTCCTATACTGATTAGTTCTTTCCAGAACAAAAAGAAAAGGGAAAAATTAGAAGAATCAAAGAAGGGATAGTGAGGAAAAAATATTTCAGCACTGTTCTCTTCTCTCTCTCTCTCTCTCTCTCTCTCTCTCTCTCTCTCTCTCTCTCTCTGTGTGTGTGTGTGTGTGTGTGTGTGTGTGTGTGTGTGTGTGTGTGGAGTTCACTATGATGTACCTCTTCCAAAGAGTAATGCATTTACTTGAAGCCTGGTGGTCTACAGCGTTAACTTGTTAAATCGGGGCTTACGGCACACTCATCCTCCTTAACTGTTTTTTTGTTTTTTTATTTTTAATGTCTGTAGCTTTCCCAACATTGCTTTTTGGCAAACCAGAACAATTTTGAGAGATTCTAATCCCACTTGGTGATTATCTGGTCAGGGACTTGTTGTTCTCAGCAACAAATTCAGAAAATAATTGGCTCTGCCTGTTGAAACCGCCCTATATGTCTCTCTAATGAGCTCGGGATGTCGGTGCAACGGTGTGTGGGGCCAGAGGGTATAGCAGCTGTGAGAACTCATCAGTGGGCGAGCACTCAATGCACTTTCCCACTCGGGCAAGGCTCTGGATTCAGTCCTCAGTGTTGGATACTTATTAAAGAGGGGCCACTTGGGGTGTGGTTTAGAGGCCTAGCTTTTATACGTGTCTAGATAAGGAAATGAGTGAGTACTCCAACAATCATAGTACTTAGATCCCACCAAGTCAAGAGAGTGACTCATCCTAGAAACAGCCTTCCAGAACAAGCACGGACACCACACTGTTCCACTCAGAGGTCAGCAGAGAATTTATGTTCTAATTATCCTTCAACCTATATCCAATAGGTTCAGGAAGAACATAAACAAAGGAGTCAATAGTACTGATGGCACAGATTCCCTGTCATGCAACCTTCTCCCTGGCCATCATGTGACACCAGGTGGGAATCTTCAGGCTCCTGTGTGCGTAGACTGCTGATACAATCTCCAATAACAGGCATTTTTTTTTAGAACGATCATATCTCAAACTGTTCTACAGTTAAGTCAGCAGGTTGAAGCCTAGTATGGGTGGGAATGAATAAATTATATCCTTTGTGCTTTCTTCACAAAATAGTTTTATCTGTATCATGATTTCCAAGCTTGCTGCAGAGCACTAAGGATCCCTCAAAACCCACCAGCCTCTCAGAAAATCGTGTTCACCCCAATCAAGAAAGCACAGCCTACACATTGGTTTTTTTATCTTAATTTTTCCCTGTGAGCTTTTACTTGAAGACTAAAATTTAGTGGCTTCAACTAGTAGTTTTTAAGGGCTGTATGCATCTATCCATCAGATTGTGCTCCCTAAGTAGCGTGTATCAAGACATGAGTTATAAATGTGTGAGGTTTGTTCAGATACAGATCTACAGAGAACACAGTGAGAAATATGAAGCATAAAGCAAGGTAAATATTTAGGCACCGGTTCATGAGTAACCCCGAATGAATAACCCCCATCTAAGTAGAAAAAGCATGAACCACAACCTAACACCATCTCTGCCAAGTCAATGGGGTCTAGTCAAACCAAAGGAAACCATTGGCAGAAACCAACTCCAGCAGAGAATTATATATGTGGCACCTCCATACTTCTCAGTCATCAGCTATCCTGAAGAAAGTGTCATTGGGACTTGACACTTTTTCTCTGTCTATAACAAGGTTTTTCCCGGGACTATGAGTGAGGCAGTTGGTGGGTGTTTGCTTAGAATGCAACGAGTCCTGGATTTGAGCCCCAGTGCTACATAGCACCAAGTGTGGTGACACATGCTTCTAATCCAAACACTAGGGAGTTGGCAGAAGGATGAGAAGTTCAAGGTCATCCACAATTGCATAGAAGGTTGAGGAGAACCTGAGCTACATGGGAGTCTATCAAAACATCCTTCCCCAAGTGCCGAAAGTGCTGCCTTTTCCTGCTCTGCCTCTCTTGCACACCTGTTCCATCTCTGGAAGATGTGTGTGCAAGGACGACAATGACCAACCAGCCATGCTCCATGCCACAAGTGTATCAGAAAGATCTCGCACGGCTGACACAGCACCATGAAAATGCCTGCTAACATGGTTAGGATATTTGTACAGAAAAAAAGTAAGAAGTGGTTCCTGAAGGAGAAGTTCTCCCACATGCTGAGTACCATGTTCCAGGCTCCGGTGGTAGAACTAGTCAAGGACACATACCTAGAGGCTACCATCACCACTCAAGAAACTCTCTTGTTCTATGGAAGGAATTCCAAACTGACACCAAGTGTACAGTCATGACGATGCTTGGTAGGAGAGGAGCCTTGAGGAGGAAGACAAAAATATTTTGCATCATGTTTTCATCTCTTGAGCTGAAGCCATATTAAGTAAAAATATAAGGGGCGTGTGTGTGAGAGAGAGAGAGAGAGAGAGAGTGTCTGTGTCTATATCTCTCTGTGTCTCTGTCTCTGTCTATCTCTCTGTGTCTCTGTTTCTCTGTCTTTCTTTCTGTGTGTGTGTGTGTGTGCATGCACACATGCATGTGTGTGCATGTGAATGCACAGCTGCGCCTATATGGATGCATGCAAAAGACAGAGGTCAATTTAGGGGGTTTTCATTAACCTTTCTCCACCTTATTTTTTGAGACACAGTCTCTCCCCAAAGCTGAAGCTAGCTGATTAGCTGAGCCTGAATGGCCATCGAACTTAGAGATCCTCTGTCTCCACCTTCCTTGCACTAGGATTACAGTAACACCCAAGGCCAGCATGGATCAGTTTTTACAGGTATTTTCCCATCTGTAGTTTCAAGTTTGCATGTTGAGCTGTGCATGTACTGGGACTGATTCTCCAAATGCTCTGAGAAGAGGGATAAGGCTTCATCTCAGATAGCTTTAGGCACTGACCTCATCCTTGCAGGGAAAGACTAAAATGGGCCCATGAAGTCTGAGTAGATGTGACAGTAACCGTCAAAGGCAGAAGTCTAGGCAGTACATGTCCACAATAGAAAACCCATCCAGGCACAGATGTCCAGTGCCTTTTTACCCAAATACGCTTGAAATCACTGAGAAAATACTGAAGTGACAGAGTTTTCAGAGTCAACCAGATTAAGTTTTCGGATACGAGGTATTGTGATAACTGTGATTATGCTCAATTATAGAAACACTTTTATAAAAGTAAGGCACTTATCATAGTAGGCTTCTCTGTCCAGGGAAACTGCAGTACGAGTGGTGTGCTAATGTTCCTGAATAGAATGTTCCACTAGAAGCTTTCCTAATGGCCTGAGATAGCTATTTCCATTTTAATGTATTGAAAAATCGTTGTTGAAGAAAAGCATAATTCTTGTGGCCTTGCTCATTCATACACAAAAGGAAGTAGGATTTTTTTTTCTTTTTGCTAAAGCAAAATTGGAGGATCTGAGGGAATGTTTGGTAAGAACTATATATAATTTTTTTCATTTTTGTGTTGAGAAACTTGTATTTTAAATTGAAGAACCAAAGCGCCACCAACCTCAAGGACAAGATGACATAACGAAAGGGACCCATGAATAGAAACACCCAAGTTACTAGGATGCCAGCTGAACCTGCAGCAGCCCTGTGAACTGGAAAATCCCTCCATCTCTTCCATCTCTATGTTTGTGTGACCTAAAGAGTTAGGACTGTGTGTCTTTTCTTCTGTCTGCATGCCACACCCATCTTTGTCAATGTAGTTCTTCTGAATACACAATTGCCACCCACCATGGCCACATGTCCCAACTCTACTTCTACCTTTCATCTGCCACCCACTGCTAAGTAAAATTCATCCAATATGTGAACTGGAAGATGGAATCAGCACTTTGTTTTACTTTGAACTAGACAACACAAAGAGAACCACTTTGCCCTTGCTTGAGTCACTGTCCAAGCAGGCTTGTCCTATCAAAATGGGGACCTGGGATAAAAGAAAAGCACAACAGGGCTGAGGACTATTTGGGATACAGAGGTAGGGTTCAATGGAAAGGAGAGTCTAGCTATGTCTAACCACATACATCCCCAGTAAGTACCCTGTTCTAAAGCTTGGCACTTCCACCTGCAGGCAATGATTTCTCAAAACAGCCAACTATTTTCTCCCAGCCAAGAATCTGGAAAGACCAGCAATGCAGGGTGGACACAGAACACAGACATTGCTTCCTCTCCCACATGATGTCCAGACTCTAGGCATTTCTCAAGTGTTTTTTATAAATTGGACTCTTTGTATCTTCGTATTCAGAAGGACAGAGGGGTGGTTACAGACACTTAATTATCCTCTTTATGGTGACTGCAGGTGAAGAATACCATGCTAGCCACTGGACTGCTTTATACGCACAATTCCATAATGGACTCACGGCATCTCATAAAGCAACTCTTGAGCATGATACAATGAGCACTAAGACAACTGAAGTTCTCAGCTTTAAATTAGATATTTTTTGAGTGACAGACACAGTTTGATGATGAACCCTTTACCTAAGCCAATATGTTAAATTCTTTGGCATCAAAGAAAATGTAATCATTTTATTTCCACGTCTTTTATCTGTAAATAATTAACCCCACATACTCACAAATTCCCCTCATGGCTCTGACATTTCTTGTCTTTTCTCTTGTCCTCTCATCAGTGCCAAGATTCCCGCCTATCTTCTCTGAGGGGAAAAGCAATTTCTCTTAGAAAAAAAAATGGCTTCCCGGCTCATCTCTCACACATCACAGCTCACTGAGATCAGTATCCGTGGTTCCTTTCTCTCAGGACATAAGCACGAGCTGCGTTGTAAGATGGTTCCATGCCCAGAGGACAGACTGAGATCGACAGGGAGTCTTAGGTCAGTCTGGGCTACAGAATGAAATCCCGTGTCGGCACACAGAAACGAAACGAAACTAGACGGTGACGGTGAAAGTAGAAAGCTGTTAAACGACAGACTTTGGGGGTAAGCATGCCTAAAGCATTTCTGTCTCAGAAAAGGAGGGATTGATTTTTTTTGAGGAATTTAGAGATGATTTAAGCTATTTTTGTTTTCTTAATTTAACAATGCAGACATGAAAACAAAGAGGTTGAAGATCCCAAGCAAAGAATTGCAGTTCCCAAAATATTGAAACCAGCATCCTATGTAAAAGGTGGTTTCAACCCTGCAGTGACACTAATTAGGGCTTTGTATATACAATATATAAATCCTTCAAAAAACTCTACTGAAACTAAATGCATAGCAAGTTTATATCTGGAGGGATCTTTTAAAATACTAGTAAAGATACATTCACATCCAAATTAGAGTTGTAAACACCTTTTAAAAGCATAAGTAACTCAAATAGCTTATAATCTCTTTTGATTTAAAGTCTTCTGTTTTCTTATGTTTCAGGTTTATGTATTTTCAGATGAATATAATTTGTAAAAAAAAAAAAAAAAAAAAAAAGGAGCTATACAGTAGGCAGTGGTGGCACATGCCTGTACCCCAAGCACTAGGGAGACAGAGTCTGGTGGATCTCTGAATTTGCAGTCAGTCTGGTCTACAGAGTGAGTTCCAGGACAGGCAAGGTTATATGGAGAAACCCTGTTTCCAAAAATAAATAAATAAATAAATAAATAAATAAATAAATAAACAATAAACAAAAAAATAGCAAAAAAGAAAGAAAATTACATCAGCGACCAAGATGAAGCAAAGGTCCAATGATTTTCATTTTGCTCCAATTTATCGGTCAAGAAAGACATGGCACTGTATTCTCTAAGTAACTGGAATTAAAAATTACCAGCACTGATGGCATTAAAATGTTACTTAGTTTCTACACAAAATGAAGTGTTCCCATTATAGACTAACTGCATGAGATAAAGACAGACCTTGAGGTTGGTAAAATCTGTGGGCTATTCCTCTGATTTTCATGTCATACTGCAGTTCCTCAAAATAATAAATCCAATAAAAATCTTTCTACCTACATGAGAAAAGGGCAAAATGTTTCTAGTTATACATGTCACACATCCAAACCAGGTTCACTGAAGAAACAGTCACAGAAGCCAAAAAATCACCAGGACGGTGTCTCCACCCGGTTCTGCCCACTGGTTCTTTACAGTTGATCTTTCCCAGGCTAATCTTCTCCCTTCAGACATTCCCCGTCAGTCAGAACCAGACTTGCATTGGCATTAATTAATGCTGGTGAATGAATTATAACAAGTGTAAAATAATAGTGGACAATGTCACCAATAAAGGAAACCACACACCCAGGGCGCAGACACTACTGTGATGTCTGTGTGATTTGCTGTAAATCTAGATGTGTCAATTTTTCACTGTTTTAACTGAGTGTGAAAAAAAAGTAAAGGGCAAAAAAAAAAAAAAGTAAAGGGCAAAGGCAAAGGTAGCACGAAAGAAATATAAAGTGATATAAAAAGTAAACTTGTGAAAGTGTGAAATCAGTGTGAAGCCCCACAGTTCAGAGTGGCTGTTCTAACAGTATAGAAAGAAAATCACATGCAATATGCATAAGTTATACCACTAGAAATGACAATGCTCCCCACAGAAACCGTAGACTAACAAAACTCCCAGGACATGGGATGGAAAAATCTCATTTAGAATGCTTGGTTAGCATAGTTCGAGACACCCAAAAGACCATAGAGTATGACTTCTGCCATAGGTAGCTCTCAGGGGCTTGAGGCTTAAGTCCCTATGGCTGAAGACACTACACACTTAGAACACAGGACTTGGATTGCTTTGTCATCATCATCTAACATGAAACCTTCCATCTCGTGGTCTAGATTTCATGGTACAAGAAAATACTATGCAAGTTACCAGGAGAAGGAAGCAATCAATAGCCGTATCCACCACAGCAAGATATCCATGAAGATGCGATAAGTAGCACTCACACATTAGTGCTGACTGACTGCTGTCTGGAACTATGGTTCACTCAACAGGAAGGGGGTCATGCCTGATACTAGATGCCTAGCCAACTTCCCAGAACTAATGAGGTTACAGAATTTACAAGAGAATCTACCTCCACCCCTTTTCTAGACCAGCCTAATTCTTAACTATTTGACATCTTAACTCTATAACCCTCAGATAAGTGTACCTACCATCCTTCGTCAAAGAAAACAAGGTATAAGTCAATGAATTTGGGAGAGTACAGCTCCAATAGATAGATCTACATCATAGCTCCTGCAGCCAACTCAAGGAACATCTTAGAAGAAGGTGTGGAAAGATTATAAGAGCCAGAATAACAGGAAGTCTTCTGCGAAACAGTCCTTCATAGACATGAATGCATAATTGGTGCCTGAACAGTGTCGACATCAATACACACTCTAGCATGGAAGGTCATACCTCTGGACAAGAAACTAAGCAACTGGTGATTGCTGAGAGGTGCAGAATTAGCCTTTCCCAGGAATGACACCTCTTGTTGGCTGTCCAATACGAAAGGAAAATCCCTGAAACCATATATACGCAAGAAAACAAAAGACAGTTTTTAGGCTGTACCTTATATATTTCAGCGTGTGTAGCTATATCTATAACAATATATGTGACAGTAATAGTCAGTGGAAAAGCTACCAATCTGAGAGTGAAGAGAGATATGGGAGGGTTTGGAGGGAGGGAACGTGGAAGCAGCTGGAGGAAGAAAACAGAAGGAGAAAAGCTATACAATTATATTTTAATTAAAATGTATTAAAAATAAAAACCGAAAGTTACTGGGGTGCATAGAGTTTGAGTCTAAATAGTTTCAGTGTGTGATTCTTTGCAAGTTTTTATAATAAAGATTATGAATTCTTAAAAGACTTTAAGAAGAGAACTAAAGGAATGTGAAAGGAAGGTAATTAATTGCTTCTAATATCCAAGGCCTAATCCCAGAACCTGTGAAGACATTATCTTATGTAAAAAAAAAAAAAAAAAAAAGTCCTAGTATATACAATTAAGGTTAATGATCTTGAAATAAGAAAATTATCCTGGGGAGCAACTAGAACAAATCTAAGCAATTTCCTATAGTCTCTAAAAGCAGAACCTAGCCAATAGTGTGTCTGTGTGTATACATACATACATATATATATATATATATATATATATATATATATATATATATGTAAACAAATGCAATATGGTTGCAGTCCAACATGTAGAAAAGAAATGGAGAAAGGCTACTTACTAAAGGATGAGCAGTGACTGAGCAAAGATAATGGGAGTGAGTTATGACAGAGTCACACAGCTAATTGCCTTTTGATTTCCAACGCTTCTGTGAATCTTTCGGTTTGCGTAGAATTTACAAATATGTTCAATAGTGGAAAGTATAAAATCTAATGTGGTGCCCCACACCTTCAGAAGAGCACTGTGACTGTATTGAAGTTCACTGAAACATATAGACCTTGGGTCTGATTAATTTCAGTATATGATTTTTATTTGCAAGTTACTTAATAATAAGGTCTCTCTATTTTTTTTAATGCAGGGGACCCCCCCCCCAAAGGGAGCAATGAACAGGAGAGACAGTAATATGAAAAGTAGACCTTTCTGTATTTAGAGATGGAGAATTGGGGTCACCAGGCCAAGGGGTAGAATGGAGTTCTGGGGTCCAGGGAAGGCTACAACTTGATTGTAGTCCAGTGTTAGATGTCTGACTTGCAGAACTGCAAAATGGTGATGGCTTCAACATAAGCCACCCAACACATCATAATGGTATATACACTAGTTGAAAGCAACGCTTCAAAATAAAAGAATTGACTTGGAAACCCAAGTTGGACCAAAAATGATGGTGTAAAAACACGGTGATGGACAAGAAATTGGTCTCAAGCATTGGGCTGGTTATTTACAAAATTTGCATTTCATCTTCCTGATGTATGGATGAGATGTATTCTACCCATGCAATTTTCAGTTCTAAAATGTCTTTTTTTTTTTAATGTTTTTGTAGCATTTCCATTTAAGATAAAATTTCAAATATTTTCATTCACGGTGGGCATGCCTCACTAAGGATACATATAATAACTTTTAAAACTCCTTCCCTGCTGGCTCCATAGTCAGCTCAGGAGTTCGGCCATTTGATTTTCTCTTTCTTTGTGAGTGGGTCCCATCCTCCTGTGAACTGTTATGTTGTTCATTTTCACGCCCTGGGTCATTTGAGATCGTGTCCTGGATATTCTGAGAATAAAAATTATGAAGATTATTAATACATCTTCCCCAGCACACAGTGTTTTTTCTATTTCAGTGACTTGGGATAAACTTACACTAGACACAGATCTAAGGAAGAACAGGCCTGGGCCCACCTAGCACTCTCTCTCTCTCTCTCTCTCTCTCTCTCTCTCTCTCTCTCTCTCTCTCTCTCTCTCTCTCTCTCTCTCTCTCTCTCTCTCTCTCTCCAGAGCCTGCTGCTGCACACAGGCCCGGGAGGCTAGCCAGCTGTACAGGCAAGCTGGAACGTTTGGAGGCCTCCACCCAGTTCTTTCCTTTCTGGACTTCCCCGACTCCATTTGGCAGCCTCATGTCTCTGGCTTCAGAAAGGAAATAAGAGGAAAGAGACATATTGATGAAGCTGTCAGGCATGCCTGAGAGTAACTAGGCAAGGAAAGTGGCTCGGGTGCCTGGCAAGAATGGAGTCAGGAAAACCTTGTCAGGAGGCAAGCAAAGCTCGTCAAAGCAAACATCCGTCATGCCAGAAACCTGGGCCGTACAGTAAATCAACCCAAGCCCAGCCTGCCACAGTAAAGTCAGCTCCCCCATCAACTGTTTGATAAAGTCACAGAGTTAAAGCCAGAGCAAGCTTAAAGCAGCAGAATTTATCTGAGTCTGAAGTAACAGGGACAGAGGTCACCCTGAACTGTGTTCCAGGATCTTCTTTCAACTCTACAACTAACACTAGGAAACTCAACTTTCTACCATTCTGACCCATGTAAAGGAGAATTTCCTACTAAATGTTCCTACCCAAGTCTCAGGTACATTGGTATAGAGCAGTGGTTCTCAACCTTCCTGATGCTGTGAGCTTTTAATACAGTTCCTCATGTTGTGGTGACCCCGAACCTTAAAATTACCTTTGCTGCTACTTCATAACTGTAATTTTGCAACTTTTCTGAATTGTAATGCAGATGTTTGTGTTTCTAATGGTCTCAGGTGACCCCTGTGAAAGGGAACACAAAGAGATTGCAACCCAGAATTCCCAAAATTCATATTTTCAAGAATCTAATGCCATAAATATGCAAAATAACTTCTGTATTATGAAGGACATATCTACCAGGTACCTATAGAGGAAAACCAAGGCCAGTATTCACAAATATTCTGAGCACACTGAGGGACATCATTGGGGCTGAGGAGATAACTCAGTGGCTGTGAATGCTTCTTGTGTGTCTAGAGGGCCTGGATTCAGTTCTCAGGACCTGTTTTTGGGGTATTCACAACTTCTTGTAACTCAAGCTCCAGCGGATCTAACAGTATCTTCTGTCCAACACAGGCACCCACAAGAACACACAAAATAAATCTTAAGATCACCGTGCAATTTTTAGCAGCTCAGTTATAGGCTGAGCTAATACAGCATAAAGAAGCTGTCTTTCAAGTCAATAATTTATTTTATAGTTTGCACACAGAAAAGTCAGAGTTTTGTTTTCCTCACTGCACAGGGGGAAAAGGTAAAAGAAAAAAAAAATCCCTGTGTTTATTTTAGCTTGTACACACTTAGGTCAAATAATTTCAAACACATCTATTTGATTGAAAAAAGTCAATAACCTCACCACATCCAGAAAATATTACTTTCTCTTTGAGGAATAATGTGAGAAAAAGAAAAAAAAAATGTAGTTTTAGAGCTAAACTTTACCTCCTCCAAAGAAACACATTACATATTTTTCTATTTAGATAACTGACATCTATATCATAGAACATTCTAAACGCTTTATAAATATCAACTGCTTAGTACTGAGAATAAGGGCAACAAAATAGACGTAGCTGCACTTAACATCTTAAGAAAATCAGAAGCCAAAAATTTTTATTCACTTACAAAATTATACACAATTTGGGCTCGAGGTTAAAAGAAAAGCTTCGGAAAATTTGCTTTAATGGTGTTGATGTTGTTTGAATTGCCATAGAAACAGACTGTGGGCGCTTAAGGGTTTGTTTAAAGTTACTAGAAATGGAAATAGACACAAAGAAAGGAAACAAGCCAGGAAGAGCGTCTGAACTGCACTAAGGAGTCAGCCAGCACTTCTCAAGTTCCTCTTCAGAACACCACCAGGAAGTGGAGCAGAATGCAGGAAGTAGGGTATTTCTATACGCAGCCAGTGTTTGCTACTTCGTGGGTCCTTACTTCGTCCGTCCTTCTCCACCCCTTTTTTCCACCCTTTCAATCCCTTAACATTACATAAGAGAGGACAAATGATAGAGAGAAAAGGAAAGAGATCCCTAGGATAAAGTCAGGAGTCAGAAAAGGGGGCGACATTATCACTAAACTACTTCCTGCTGATTAGGGGCATTGAGTTTCCTGGGGCAAGCTTGATCTTTGCAGTCAGAACATCTAATTTCTTTTTCTTCCTGTTTCTTCTTTGTGAACGAGTACTTAACAAACCACAAAGAACCAATCAACAACCCAACAGCAAACCTCCTATTGAGGCCCGAGCATTTATACGCCCTCTGGAAAGTCTCCAGAATTCCAAACGTCATAAGATCACAGAAACTATCTACAACTGGCAAAATCAAACCTCCGCTAGAGCACGAGGCAAATCATAGTCAGCTGCTGTGAGGCAGCCCCATATCCCCACACTGGGGGTTAAAACAAAAACATATTCTTATAATATATCTGTGGGGTTTTTTTCTATTGGACTCCTATCCACTATTTTTATTCTTTTTTATTAATTTATTCTTGTTACATCTCAATGGTTATCCCATCCCTTGCATCCTTCCATTCTTCCCTCCCTCCCATTTTCCCCTTACTCCCCTCCCCTATGACTGTGACTGAGGGGGATTTCTTCCCCCTGTATATGCTCATAGGGTATCAAGTCTCTTCTTCCCTCCCTCCCATTTCCCCCTCATTCCCCTCCCCTATGACTGTGACTGAGGGGGACCTCCTCCCCCTGTATATGCTCATAGGGTATCAAGTCTCTTCTTGGTAGCCTGCTATCCTTCCTCTGAGTGCCACAAAAATTCCAAGATTCTCACTTCATCTATACCAACTCACTATGGAGGATAATGAGCACAGGATAATGCATCCTTAGCAATACATACCTACCATGCATAAGGCAGAGAAGCAACGAGTCCACCAAACACACTACCGCAAGCCCCCAAATAACATGGAAATGGTTGAGTTACAGAAGATCTGAGGAGGAGCTGCTGGTGTCTCTACAAGTCCATCCTTCACAACGTGGAGTTTCGAGTTGCTTCATAAATTTCATTGCCATCTGTGTCTGTTCTTCAGATCTGTATCTATTCTCACAATTTCTAAACTGATGGGTTAAACAACTTCAGAAAAATCAATGGGAGAAGCTACCATTGCAATACTGTAGTGGGTCATAATAGCAACTGTCCTCGCCTTCAGCCTTGGCGGTTCCAGCTGTTGGCCTATGTTTCTTAGCTGGTGGCGTAGCCAAGAAGTTTACTGTCAAGAAGTCTAAGGTCACAGTTTTTTATTCACTGTTAGATCATTATTTCTGCAAAGGACATTCGCAGCTGCTACTGAACACAGAGATATCAAGCAGATGCTGCTGGGTTTTAGAAACACTTCACCTGTTTATTATATCACATAGCACCATATCTCCTCTTTATAGTCATCTTAATTAACCAATGATCTGCAGTCAACTAGCTTGGGAGTCTACAGTGGGATGGTGGTACCCAAGCTTCCACATAGTGTCGTCTTATTGTACGTTCTGGTAGAAATACCTCTACACAGACATCAGACGAGAAGTCTGCCTGAATGCTTGGCTATTAACTGATGCTTAGAAATCTACTCCTACTTGTGCCCGTGGGTCATCATACTTTTTGCCTTTATTCCAAATTATCCATCTTAAAGGAAACCACTTTTCTCTGTCTTACACGTAAGAGAAACAATGGGAATGTTCCACTCCAGAAAAAAAAGTATTTTTATTACTAGCATCTAGAATTCTGGGTTTGGTTATAATGAATAGCTATGGCTATTTCCCCTATTAATGGCCATCAGCATGGACAGTTCATATTCAAGTGCACGCTATGTTTGGATACAAAGGTTATGGGTGGAGGTCTGGTCTTAACTAAGGTTCATGTGAAATGAGGCAGATACTGTCCTCTGAATGAACTGTTAAGGGGGATACCCTATTTACTGCTTTATGCCAGTGTATAATTGAGCATGTATATGATTAAAATCATATGCATCATTGGAAAAAAACATAAGCAATAAACACAGGCTACATGATCTAATCTGTCAATCAAAATAGAAAACTACCCATGTTATACCTTTTTGTAAACAAACTTCTCCTTCTCTGGAACCTCATGAAAAGTAGCCTCGACGGTGATTCAGATTCTTGAATACCCTCACACATGTGGCCATGGCCCTCTAACACTCTTGACAGTGTACTTTTTTTCCTGTTCTGTGGTGAGTTATAATAAGTCTTTAAGTAAAGTTCCCTTGTTACTTTGAAGTCAGTGTGAGCCTTTATTACAATAATTTGAACAAAAGCCAATAACAAGTAAATACCCAGCTCAAAGCCAAACCACTAGAAATACCATATACATGCCAGTGTTAAAGTTAAAGAAAGTAATTTTCTCCTTTTTATTTAACTTTACTTTTTCTGAGAAGTGTCTTGTTACCAAAAGTATTAAGTCCATAAGCATTTTATATCACATTTGTTTCTAGTGTGTGTGTGTGTGTGTGTGTGTGTGTGTGTGTGTGTGTGTGTGTGTGGGTTTGCCTGTGGGCACATGAGCAATGGAGGGTCAGAGGACAACTCCTTCCACCACATGAGCCCCATGGACCAGACTAGGTGCTTCAAAGCAAGCACCTTCACCTGCTGATCCACTTTCCAAGGAGATTCATTAAATCAATGTTTGTAAAATTTAACATTTAAAGTTTGCAGAAACAGTGATTGATCCAAGAACTTTTCACATATACTTTAGAATCTGTATTAAGAATTAACCTCAATTAAATAAAATTACTTTAAGTGGTTGAAACGCTTTGGGAGTTGAAAATAGATAACTTAAAAATAAAATATTGATCTTCCCCTGGTGGTTAATGAGACTAGAGGAGTGTGGTTGGATTTTTATTGAAAAGGGCACTTTTCTTGAAGTATTTTTTTCCTTAGAAAACTCAGTTTTAGTTTGGCTTTATAAGAACAATTTGGGTAATGTTCATTTCATCTTAAAAGGGTGGCTGATGAAGAGAATTTTCATAAAGGATTCACATAAAATTAGCAATAGGAAGATACACACATAAACATATACATATATAAATGCAGACATTTACAGCTCACCTTTGTGAATTAGGTCAAATTTCCTGAGGCTAAACATTAGGCCTCTGTTGTGATTGCCTTCAGGACAAGTGAAGTGAAATATTTTACAACCACTTACCCTGTGATGTGCCCAATGTTCCTTCATCAGTAGATGCTGGAATGGAGACTACATCACTGTCATCCTGAGAGAAAAAGATGGCTTTAGGGCAGAGCAAATACCTCTTGCCCCTCCCTCTGCTCAGACTCTCAGAATAGCTCCTCTTCTGTCTCTCTTGCCCACTTGGGAGTGTTGAGTTGTCTGCACACTTTCTATAGGCATAGGGAGTAGAATGCACAGTTTAGGAGACAGAAGGAAAGACTATTTCTATCACTTTGTTAAAAAGCATTTTCCCGTTACTCCTAAGGCAATACCAACCCCGTATTCCTTCTACAAGTAGACTACTTGATATATATGTACTTGACATATTGGAGTGAAGACTGTGTTCAGCGTTGTTTTACTTAGTTCTTATTCAACCTTGTCCAATGAAAATGAGGAGAGAGTGTCCCAGGAGCTCCATCTCCCACACCAAGGAAAGAATAAAGGACAGTCAATCAAAATGAACACAAAGTAGAAAAAGGTCTTCAGGCTTTACCAGGATATGCTTGTATTTGTCCAAGGCAGAAACTGTAGAGCTAAAATTTGAAGACTGTAAAGAGAGAGAGAGAGAGAGAGAGAGAGAGAGAGAGAGAGAGAGAGAGAGAGAGAGAATATTCTGGACCTCCCCTAATTCAATCCTGTCTCTTATCTCCAATCAGTAACCCCTAACATTGCCTTGTTTCCTACCTTCACTCTTCCCAGTTCTCTGTATATTATCTAAATATAAAAATCCATTTCATCTCTATGTATTTCATTCATCTTCTATGATAGATTCAGTAAATATGTGAATGAGTGAATGAATGAATGAATGAATGGATTAATTAATTAATTAATGACGACTGAATGAGGGCTCAAACTAAGATGATCTATGTCTTTCTATGATTACATACCATCTCAGAACTAAAGAAAAGGCAGTTCACACAAGCTCTAAGCCTAGTTGCTTGTTTTGTACCACAAACATCCTGATTAAAATCACCTTAAATATCAATGATTAAACTCATTAATTAAAAAACACTGACAGCTGATGAAGCGTGCCTGTAAGAAACTCAATCATATGTAAGAAACAAAATCATATGTAATTGAAAAGTATGCAGATAGAGAAAGACCTACACTGAAAACATATTTTTTCAGGTGGGCAGAGGTCTTTTAAGTTCAGGCAAAGCAGACTTTAGAGCAAGGGAAATTGTCAAGGATAAAGAAAGACTTGACATAATGATAAAGAGATCAACACTCTATAAAGACACAGGAAGATTAAGGTGCCTACAACAACAGAATATGAAAATATATGAGGCAAACTGCAATGAGAAGTACAGGAACAAAGTAGATGGTGCATTATTACAGTTGAACACCAGACTCGTCTATAATAAATAGATGTGTTCAAGAAGAAGATCAGAAAATACATTGCTGAATCTGAAAAGTACTAGAAGCTCAGGAAATAGGCATCTGCCCTCAGAGCCTCACAACTGTTTATCACTGGAACCTATAGGGGAAAGAAGGAGAGAACTGACCTAAACGTTGTCCACTGACCTCCACCCACATGCTACGTATGGTGCAAGGGTTTGTGTGGCATGCACTCTCACGTGCACACACACAAACGTGAAAACAAAACTCTAGCAAAATTAATATGAAAAGGTAGTGGAGAATAAATAATATACAGGATTGAGGAAACCACTGAAAACCAATTTTAACTGTAAAATCTTATTTGGTGGTGATTGTATTAACATGCACATTGCTGGCCTTCAATAATATATAAAGTTAAGAAGCTAGGTAATCTCTGCTCAGATTGAGGGGATAGGCGCTCCACAAGAAGACCAACAGAGCCAACAAATCTGGGTCCAGGAGGCTGGAGGAAACTGACACACCAAACAAGGACCATGCGTGGAGAGAGAACCCAGGTCTCCCACTCAGATGTACCAATAGGCAACTCAGTCTCTATATGGGTCCCCTACTAAGGGGAGCAAAGGCTGGCCCTGCCAGAGACGCTGTTGCCTGCTCTTTGGTCACTTACCTCCAGTGGGATGCCTTACCATGCCATAGAGGAAGAGAAGTGCAGGCAATCCTGATGAGACTTGGTAGGCTGTGGTCAGTTGGTAGGAGAGGAGGGCTTCCCCTCTCTGAGGACTAGGGGAGGGAGATAGAGGGGAGGAGGGAGGGAGGGGTGGGAACAGGAGGAAATGAGGGAAGGGACTACAATTGTGATATACAGTGAATAAATATTTTTAATAAATTTAAATTTTAAAATGAAGCTAGACATTTTATCATTGATGAATGAAATTCTTGTATCCAAAATATATAAAGAACTCAAGAAATTAAACACCACAAAACCAAACAACCCAGTTGCGAAATGGGGCTTGGAACTTAACAGAGAATTCTCAACAGAGGAATATCAAATGGCTGAGAAACACTTAAAGAAATGCTCGTCCTCGTTAGTTATCAGAGAAATGCAAATCAAAACGACACTGAGATTCCATCTTACACCCATCAGAATGGCTAAGATCAAAAACTCAAATGACACCACATGTTGGCGAAGATGTGGAGAGAGAGGAACAGTCCTTCATTGCTGGTGGGAATGCAAACTAGTACAACCACTTTGGAAAGCTATCTGGCGTTTTCTCAGAAAAAAATGGGAATAGGGCTTCCTCAAGACCCAGCTATCCCATTCCTTGGAATATACCCAGAAAATGCCCTACCACACAACAGGGGCATATGCTCAACCATGTTCATAGCTGCTCTATACATAATAGCCAGAACTTGGAAACAGCCTAAGTGTCCCTCAGTAGAAGAATGGACTAAGAAACTGCGGTATATTTACACGATGGAATACTACTCAGCTATTAAAAAAGAGGAATTCCCGAAATTTGTGGACAAATGGATTGATCTAGAAATTATCATAATGAGTGAGTACACCCAGAAGCAAAAAGAGACAAACGGTATATACTCACTTATATCAAAACACTAGTCCAAGGGATACGACCCATGAAAATCTTTACTTACCAAGAAAGTGGGTCAGAGGAGAGGATATCCGATTGAGACTTTAGGCAAGAGTAGCATGGAAGAAAGAGGAAATTGTAGGACCCACAGGGTCCTGGAAACCTACAAGAAGAACTTTATGACAGGCAGATCTGGATCCTGGGGTCCTCCTCAAACTAAGGCACCAGCCAAGGAGAATATAGGCAGTAAGCTTCGAACCCCTACCAAGACCTAGCCGACGAACATGATACTCTCCACCGTTGAGTGGAGAGTGAGATCTGACTCTCACACGAACTCTGGTGCCCCTTTTCTGACCGTGTCCCCCAGATGGGGAGACCTGGTGGCACTCAGAGGAAGGATAGCTAGTTACCAAGAAGAGACTTGATATTCTGAGAGCATATATATAGGGGGAGGAGATCTCCCTCAGTCATGGACATAGGGGAGGGGAGAAGGGGAGAAATGGGAGGGAGGGAAGAATGGGAGGAAACAGGGGAAGGGCTAACAATTAAGATGTAATATTAATAAATTAATAAAAAAATCTAAAAAAAAAGAATATGCAAACATACACAAGTTTATGGGAAACTTCTAAAATACTACATTAGAATCTGAATATCACTTATTTATTTTAAGATGTTAAAATGTCTTTTAAAATATTATATGTAATAGAATGGTTACTTCATGGATCAATAAACTTTTCTGAAACCCTGAATATAGTAAGTACTATGGGATTAGAAAGGTGTATAGCTCCCATCACATCTCCTCGGTTCTGTGGCAGGAACAAGAGCAAGTTTTTCTTTACAAAAATTGGAGTTGCCTCATCTTCAGCTTTCTGGCCTAATATCTCTACCAGGCTTGTTCGCAGGGCAGGAACTATTGAGGACTTGCTTACCCTGACTTGGAGAGTGTGACCGTCGACTCTGCCTGCATCTAAGTTGCCCATTTTTAGGCAGATTCTGTTTGTGGCAGGAGCAAGGACATTTTGCCCAGTGGCTTGTTTGCCACCTTTGATGCCATCTCCATAAGGAGGCTCTTTGATGCTCATCATCTTCTTTGAGGTTGGCTGGGTGTTGTCAGGAGTTAACTTGTCTTGTTGTCAAAGAAATTTAGGATTGTAAGAACAACTTTAAATGCCATATTCTGTGTGTCTCTGAGGCTTTTGAAGACCTTATTCAACTATTTTACCACATATATCGATAGAGTCATATCTATCTGTTAGACTTAGGATATATATTCTTGTGTTAAAATCTGCCAAGTATTTGACATCCCCATGTTTTGTATCAGTATACTAAATTCTATAGCAATGACTTAGACATAACCTTCATTATAAGTAACAATTAAGGCCTTGAGTTAAAGAGTAGGTTCAATCATCTAGCTTTTGTTCTATCCTCCCTCTATGTTCCTAAATCTCCCTTTCTTTCCTTTCAGCTCCATAAGTGTATTGGGTGATTGGTCAGGCAGTAAACTGTCTTAAGTCAATTTGTACATTTTGGAAGCTGCTAACCCACGCTGCTGGTTCACTCAGTAATTTAAGTTTTATTCCTTCTCAAGTCTCTGATGGGCATTGAAGACAAGATAGTATAGTTTTACAACAAAGTTTAGTTGGTTAGGGGACAAGGTCATTTTAGATCAAGATAAAGAAGTTAAGCTATTAGAGTTCAGATAAGATAGACATTGAATCTCATTCAAAAATTTAGACCCAACAAGACAGGAAAGACACTTGTTTCAAACTGGACAAATGCAGATGGCCAAGTCACTATGAATATAACATGTACAGAATTCATTATTCTCATGATTGTCACATGGTTCTCCCTGCTGTATGTAGTTTGTTTTATACATGTGTAATAAAATAAAAGTAGTTTTAAAAATTGGAGTTGAACCTGGTTTGGCTTAAAAAACGATATTGTTCACTAACCCCTGGATAAAGCAGGGAGCATCAGTAGCTGACAGTGTCACAAAATAGGAGTTTACCAGATACTGTCTTTTATCTTGATAAAGGAAGAAACCAGCCCTAAAATCTGATCAGATATTTAAACGTAGCTTCCAATTTGCAAGAGGTGCATCAGGCAGAGATAGAGGGAAACATCCTGAGTGAGGATCTCCAAGTCAAACTATGTGAATTTTCTTCACAATAAATATAAATAAAAGATAATAAAATAGATGGAGGAAATTATATAATGAATTTAAAAGCTGAATTCAAAAAAAACTTATTTTGAAAGTCCAAAGTATCTAATAAGCAATATATTAAGCATTCTACATTACTCTTCTCCTCACTAGGGTTCAGGAACATGGTAGAAGAAAGGTTGGAAAATTTGTAAGGCCAGAGGTAGGAAAGAATGGCATGAAAGGTGTCATTTATACACGCACGGACACTGTACTCATGGATTCACAGTAGTTGGGATTGCTGCACAAGAACTGCACAAGAAAAAGCCAGCCAACATTCTAACATAATGAAATAGGGGGTGCATGAGGCCCCACAACTAGCTAAGGAATTATTGGCAGCCAGTGGCCACTAAGGAAGAGAGTCAATTTTCTTCAGTGATATAGCCTAAGGTAGATTGCCCATCCTACATTGGATGACAGGTCTGAGTGGGTTATAATGAGAAAAAAGAGAAGAAGAGGAGGAGGACAAAGGGAAGGAAGAAATGAAGTTGAGGCAGCGATGTGGGGTCATCCAAGAGGAGTTGGGTAGAAGAGTGAGTGTGAGGGAGTGAATGTGATCTAAATATGTTGTATTCATATGTGGAATTACCAAAGAATAAATAAAAATTATAAAAGAGAAAAATACTCGTAAGGCCTCTATATTACTTTTAAACTCACATTGCTTTTTTAAACATAGAAAATGGAAAGCTCCTTGGCTTCTTTGAAGCAGCTGATCAATTCTATTGACCCCAGCATCATTTGCAACGTGACCAGTCTTCACACTGAACTTTGTTTCTGTCGCAAGTAAGAAATGAGTGGTATCCACCTTTGACCTCTTTTTTGTTTGTTTGTTTGTTTGTTTGTTTTTTATTAATTTATTCTTGTTACATCTCAATGTTTATCCCATCCCTTGTATCCTCCCATTCCCCCCCCCCATTTTCCCATTATTCCCCTCACCTATGACTGTTCCTGAGGGGGATTACGTCCCCCTGTATATTCTCATAGGGTATCAAGTCTCTTCTTGGCTACTTGCTGTCCTTCCTCTGAGTGCCACCAGGTCTCCCCCTCCAGGGGACATGGTCAAATGTGAGGCACCAGAGTACGTGAGAAAGTCGTATCACACTCTCCATTCAACTGTGGAGAATATTCTGACCGTTGGCTAGATCTGGGAAGGGGTTTAAAGTTTACCTCCTGTATTGTCCTTGGCTGGTGCCTTAGTTTGAGCGGGACCCCTGGGCCCAACTATTCAGCTATTAAAAACAAGGAATTCCCGAAATTTGTGGATAAATGACCTCTTTTTCATAGTCTCCTTTAACATTCCCTTCGTACTTGTCGAATGCTGTTTTGTTGATTGCTTTCTGTGTTCGACTATTTTTCAAGTTTGGCTTGCTACATCATGCTTATATAAGGTAAGTAAAATAAATTTGAAAAGTGAAAAACATCTATGACACAAAGAGTGATAGTGCGTTCACTAGACTGATAATAAGACAGACCAATTAATAAGCTGTCAAAACAGTGTCACTTCTGAAAGTGAAAATAAAGATTACACCAGAATAGCAGGTATAAAATGAGGGCCAGGAAACCGTGGAACCAGGAGAAGCCAGTCCATAGCAGGGGTAGGGATGAATAGTATCCACCTTGGAAATCTCTCGAGTGGTAGGAAGTGAGACCATTCCCTCCCCTGCCTACACACACACACACACACACACACACACACACACACACACACACACACACACACACACACCTTTACCCACGCCAGACGAAGTCAGGTAGTCTCAGCCAGGTTAAATGTTCCCTCTCCTTATAAGGTCATGTCCAGCAAGCACTGGGAATTCATCCCTATGCACATGAGGCATCCCCGGCATTCAGGCCCTGACCAGTACTACACACCCACCCCCTCAGCGCCTACTCACCTCCAAAGGTTTAAAGAGCCTTTGTCCACCCACCCGACCCCCAATTAAAGGAGCTGAAGTCTGCTTCTCCTCCCTCTCCCGCTCACTCTCAGCTGAGCTCTCCATCATCCCCTCTCACTTCCACCTCCCTTTCCCTCTCTGGAACCGCTGGTTGTGGTCACAGAAGTGGAGCCAAAGTAGAGTAGGAATAAGAACAAAACAGAATCATCCCAGGCATGCTAGGAAGCCTGTCTACTCTCGTAACAGTAGAAATATTTTCTAGAGTGGAAAAAACATCTCACAGTTTTGAAGTAGAGCAGATAGCTAGCGCATGCTGCCCCTCCCACTAGAGTTGGCGCCGCATGTGTAGCATGCCTCTTGGTCCTTGGCCACTATACAACACTACCGCCATTAAACTGACTGCTGCATCTTGCTGATATCTCCACCTCCTGATCCATTTCAGGTATAAACGCAAGTTTCTAAAAGTTATGCAACATAAATGCACTGAGGTAAAGGCATACGATTATTACGTAATTCAAATTCTGATTTCTGTAAAACCCCCCCTCCCTCCCTAATACCTGGTTGCCTTCCTTGTTCTGACAATCTTCTGTCTCAATGTTGTGTAAACACTGCTCCACAGTTGTCCCCTCATATGCCAATAAGGCAGCTTACAGCCAATCGCTGAGCAGGGGAAAGAATAGGGCGGGACTTCCTGCTAGCCAGCGGAGGAGTTAGAGGAGGAAGTACGGAATTCAGACACGGAGGGAACAGGAGAGAGAGAGTTCAGCAGGGAAAGCTACAAAATGCAAATATCTCTGAGATGTATAAGCTTAGAGGAAGCTAATTAGCTTACAGGGTTAAGAATAGAATAATAACTGCTCAGTTCTTATGCTGTGAAGCTTGTTGAAATGATACAAGGGAGTCTCAATTATTTGTGTGATCACCAGGTTAAGAGAGAAACTGAGAAACAAGCACACAACTATGTAAAAATAACATTAACACTGAGCATCAGGACACGTCTAGAATGCAAGTATAAACTGGCTGGATATTGGGCATGATATATATTTTTCACCTGTGTGGTTCTATTCATGTACCTGCACAGCAGAGAACTTGAGCCAGAACTTAATATACTTTTTCTGAATATCACAGGAAAGTAGGCAAATTCATGTTTACTTTGTGGTGAAAGTGAGCTGGCATTGGGATGGGGAGTGTCAAAAGCAAAGACATAAGGAATTCTGACAACCTCAAAAGTAATTTCTTGTACATTACATCTCAGAAATCATATAATTCATCAAAACAAGTTTCTAGATCTTCATAGCAAATACTTCTAGAGTAAAGGCTGCTGCAGTGTCGTTCTGACATCAATAGATCCTGCAGCCAGAAAATCCTCATCTTTAGATTGAGTTATTTCTTTTCAAAATAGGCTACTACTGGCATTTCAAAAAGCAATAGGTAGATTGTAACTGTTGAGTCTGGGACACTCTGTCAGAATCTGCTCTGCCCTCTCACCATGAAGTCAGTTCTCGGAGAAGTGCTGGCTGGTGTTTTCCCTGCAAGAACACCTGGAAGAAAATAGCGTCCATCAACTTTCATATAGGCTTTTGGTGCAGTTCTGGAAGATCTGAGTCTCAAGATGAGAAAAATCTAAAAGCCATTGATTTAGCCCATAGACAACATTTACTATGCTATGAGAAGCATAGCGGGCAGCTACCTCTGCCTTGGGCTTTGACAGAAGTCTAAGGAAGGCAGACAAGTGAGACTTACAAAGCTAACGCCAAGATAAGCAAGTGACAAGGTGAAAAACGGAAATGAATCTTCATATCCAGTTCTTCTAGAAGGAAAATTGAAGCCAGGAAAGCCCTCCTTAGGCCACCACCCCACCCCCCGAGGAAGAATATCATGCTTTAAATACAGGCCTATTGCCCAGTATGCTCCTCTTTTTGAGAGACATGATCTGTGTGTTTATGTAGCCTCTATAGACAGGATCTTTTCCAAGCCCTGAGGCCCCAATTTTTAGTGCTAGTCTTCAGCATGACTTGAAAACCCTTGAGCCTCTTCTAGTCTCTCTGTGTATTGGTAGGAAAGATAAAGTGCTAGGCACATGTGTGTCCTTCTCTTTTACCTTTAGAAGAAGCTTCATGAAGGTTGAGGGATACTGTAAAAATATTTATCATTTACCATAATACACATCTACCTTTTATTTTTAAAAAATACTTGATACAATAAATACTGACTTGGATTTTCTTGTCTCTTTCCTCCTAGTACATATCAACTGCCTAAACGGCCTCCCTGAGCCATCTTGATTTTGCGACTCCTTCCTTATAAAGAGTGAATTTATTAATCAGGCACTCAACCCCACTTTGCACCTGGGCTGGCACTTTGACTTCTTCTTCTTCTTCTTCTTCTTCTTCTTCTTCTTCTTCTTCTTCTTCTTCTTCTTCTTCTTCTTCTTCTTCTTTGGTACAACAAGCCAGAGTGTTGTTGCCAATTCTAAGGCAATCTCTCAAGAGGTCTTTTTCATTCCTATCACCATTTTAAATGGTCTCCATTTACAATAAAGCCCACAGTGGTTGCTGGAGACTGAAAGATCATGAGATGAGTTGAAGTTGTGGCATTGTCCTAAGCCAAGAACCCACCAGTTCCCCCAGTCCTCCTCTACTGGTTGACAAGGGATGAACTGGTAAGTGTCTTTGCCATCAGTTAAGCCTTGCCCAGACTGGAAAAACCACCCATTTGATTCACAGGTTCATGCATTAATGAATATATTGCTACATGTTACTAAAGGTTTCGGGTGTTTGCTATCCAGCCTCACTGTGGCTGGACGGAGCACATCCCTGGGAAATTAATTAACACCCCATGAGCCTGAGTGCATGATAGATGACTTTAGAATGCATGATGAATGAGTGAGTGAATAAGTGAAAACAATACCTAATAAGCCAGATGTTACTTTTAAATGAATCTTACCTCGTTTAATAAGAATAGTGGATTATCAGCTCATGCCTTTCTATCTGGGAACAGTTCTTGTCCCCCTTCTGTCTTAGAGCAAGGAACACTGAGTCTGTATGTAGGCCATTCTTCTGTGGAGCCATCTGTGTCCATGGGTGAACTGAGGCCATGCAATCAGGAGAGCAGCATTCCTTGAATAGTGCAAAACTGGGGAGTTGGCCTTTCGTTATCCCTACATGGTAGTGGTGGCACACTGATGGTTTTGCCAAGTCTGAACAAGTGAGTAAACAAACAGTCTTTGCAAGGGGAAAAAAAAGGAATGTTTTCAGCCTTCTCACAACACATACACAAACATGGCAGAGAGAGAAGGAAAAAGAGCCAAGATGTTATAACCAGCAATACGAAACTCCCATAAAAGCAATAAACACAACATAGCCTATAGTCAGAGAACTTAGATCTAGTAAGAGTGGAGGACATATGAAAGGGAAGAGGTTCCTCAGGACTGCCTCAAGTGCAGTTGAGGTTTAAATATTGGAATATGGTATGAGCCTGAGGAAGACAATGGAAAAGGGTGGCTTCACCTAAATGCAGAGCCCCAGATCACTCTACGTAAATCCTGAGACATAAATGAAAATCCAGACACTGCTTTGTCAATAGGAGAGATTTAGTGGGAAGACAACCACAGCCAAGTCTCAGAAGAGACATCTGGATACAAAACTTCCTGCGGAAAAAGCTGTGTGATGAAGAGATGAGACAGCCTGGCACCTCTCCTTGTCTGGATGGAGGGGAAGTTGTGGTGAGGCAAAGACCCCAATGTAACAGCTATGGAGGGCAAGGCTTCATCCTTACGTGCAAGTTTGCAGTGCCAGCAAGGCAGAAAGCATGTGTGTGAAATAATTGGGAGTATCTAGGCATAGCTGAATCAGTCACCTTATTCCAGACCCGGGACATATTCAGTCATTCTTATGAAAAAAGAATCCTCTTTCCCCTTGTTGGAGTTATGCTTTGTTTTCTCACATTTTCAAGAACTCACTAGAGGTAATGAGACCCTCAAATGAATATTTACAAGGCAGCACGCTCCATTCAGTTATCACTTTCAGGCTAGTGAAGGTGGGTAGTTTCTCTATCCCATCCCATAGTAACAGTATAAGCCATGCGCTCCTGCAGGGCAGGGGTGGGGCGGGGAGTGGGGGAGGCTTCCAGTGCTGTGCTCTGCTTGGTGTACATTTCCTTCCTATCTTCTCAGCCTGATGATTCGGGCTTCACCCCTCCCTCCCACTTCCTGCTCCCCCATCAGCCCAGCAAAGCTCACTGTTCCTGCCCACATTCCTTTGCTTGTTTGCAACCAAGAGAAGGTTGTTGTCAAAATATATATATATATTTTTTTGTTGTTGTTGTTACAGCGGTCCTCAGTTCCCACCATTCCCGGTGCTCCCTCCTGTGACTAGCTTGTGCTGCACTGTCATCCATCAGCTAATGGCATGTAAGAGACTCTTTGACATTAACCATCTCATGTAGTTTTAATTTTGTGCCCTACATCTCAATGAAGGCCAGAACCAAAGTTCCCAAAGCTGTCAAGTAAATAAGTGAAAACCACCAACATATTTTTTCATTTATCAGCATTTTGAATCTTCTCATCCTTTTTATGCGCCGTTTTCCTCCTCTTCGGCTGCATGTGAAAGTGTTTTGATCTTGCCTCTCTCTCTTCTGCAGCATCGTGCCTGACGCCTAAAAGGTAGTTGATCTCATTTATTGTTTATAAGATGAAAAACAAACCAAAGTGCTCACTTAAACCTATCCAAGAGTAGAGACCTTGAGTGGTGCAAAGAGGAAAGACTTTGGGGTCTGCCTTTTGCCCAGCTGGGAGCAGAGGTTGCTCTTATCGCCCAAAGAGAAAGTCACATATCGTTTTAGGACCCTCTCTATCTGAGAAGCCACTGCTGCTCCAAGAGGAAACTTTAATGACTCTCCCTTTACAGCTTTTGAAAAGGTTTCTTCATCAGAGTTAAGGTACATTGTGTCACCCAATGAACCAAACAAAAGCAGACCACATCTCACACTGATGGTTATGGTATTTTGCACCTAATGATTCTTATACTGCGCTTCCTAAATTACCCTCATAAAACATGGTTTCGGAAAGCCATTTTTTTTTTTTGCAACTGTCACTAATACATTCAGATCATTTTGCGCCATTGCACAATTGAACATGGCATATTCAGCTGGTTTTCATAGGCCAAAATTTCTCTTACTTTTCTGCTTTACAATGTAAATTCTTTCTTTCCATCGAAGTGAGGGCAACGTAAATTCCTGACTGCCTATAATGATCTCACTTTTAAAATTCATCTTCTCAGCGACTTGCCTTTTGCATAGGGAAGACATCTATGGATCTGACAGTTTGCCACAAAGAGCTGATATTAGAACGTTCTCTCTGCCTCGTGAATAGAGAAAAGCAATTTGTTCTTTTTTGCCTAGAAATGGGCATTTGATGTACTTCTGATGTCAAGCCATCTAAGCCAGAGTTAAAATAAGAGCAGTACATGTATGGGATAAAAGACTTTGAAAACACTCACATTTTATCTAGTTTTCCTTGGTGCCAGGGACATTCAGAAATAGGTATTAGTCAGGAAGGAAGGCCACATAATACCTTGCTCCATGAGCGTTTTTTTATCTTTAAGCCTCAGGCGTTTTCATTAAGTCAGCCTGCACCATCAGCACCGACGGGACAAAGGTGCTTGGATTATGAGCCAAAGTATGGATTCTACACAAGATTTACCCTGAGTGCGTTTGTAAAGCATGGTCTTCAAGAAGGGGCTTCCCCCGGGAGAAAAGAAAGGGAAGGCAAATATTCTTCCCTTAAAAAGCAAAATGGCTGCTTACTAAGGAAATGAAGATAGAAATAGAGCGATTATGCTTCAAAGTCTATTTTTTATATTTTAACTGCATTCTAAAATCACTAAAAAAAAATGAGTAGTATAATGAAAACATGACTCTTAATGCTATTCTGCTGTGCTTACAGAGCAAGACTTTGCTCGGCCATCATCAGAGAAGCTTTCCCCCTGCAGCAGATGAGAACAAATGCAGAGACCCGCAGCCAGCCAATGTTCAAAGAGACTTTGGGAGAATCAGCCCTAAACAAGATATCTCCATCAACCCCTCCCCTCAGAGCCCAGGGAACCTGTGGGTGAGAAGGTAGAAAGAGTGGAGGAGCCAGCAGGAGATGGAGGGCATCCAGGAAAGAGGGTCTTCTGTGTACAACAGGTTCTACATATATAAAGTGGACACATGGCCCCAACCCTAACCCCAAAGCTGTTTCCAACTGACAACCACTTGTAAATGAAAATGTAGCTTTCTCTGAGGGGTTATCACTGTAGAAACAAACTCCTCTTACAGGCAGTCTGCATGCCCAGCTGTACATAGATGGTCAACACAAAGCGAACTCAGTGTCATCTTCGGAAGTTTCCTGTCTCATAATGTCGTCTTATGCCTTTTTTTTTTTTTCAATCCTTTTTTTTTTTGTCTCTTTCCTTTTTGTAATTTTATCTTTATATTATATTTTATTTCTCTCTCCTTTTTACTTTACAGGCCCTTTGTGTATATATTATGGCTTCCAGTTTTGTGTGTTTATGGGATTCCTAAGTGTGTGAATGAGTGGATCTCTGTCAACATAAGTCTCTTGTGCTTTTTCTTGGGCACTTCTTCTGTTTGTTTTTGTTCTATTCTGATGTGTTTGTTTTTATATTATTTTATGATATCATTATCCCTTAGAAGCCTGTTTGCTTTCTGAGCAACAGAAAATATGTGGATGGGAGAGGAGATAAGAAGGAACAGGGAGGAGAAGGGGAAAGGGAAATCATATTCGGAATTTGGTATATGAAAAAATATATTTAAAAAAAAGAAAGCATGAGACACACAAATCACCCTCACAAAATGGACTTTATTGAAAGCGGGAGAAGTAGGTTTAAGCTGGATATCGAACCACTTCTCTTCATCCCTGGACCTCTTTATGTTTATTATTTTGAACTAGGGTCTCATTAAGCTGTGCAGGCTGGTCTTGAACTCACTCTGTAGCACAGGCACTCATGACTCTCAGGACTTAGCCTCCTGAGTAGATACACACTGGAGCATAGCTTGGCTTCAAATATGTTATGTCTATATAGTTTATAAATTAATGCATTTTTATGTTTCATTTTGAAAATATTAACTGAGCAATTGGTACATTTCTGACACTAGGCAGGATGCAAAATGCTGAGGCTACTGAAAATAAGTGATATAAAACATGTTCTGGCACTAAAGGTAAAAGGAGAAACAATGAGAAAACTCAAGATGTTGGCAAATGCAACTTATATTTGAGTTTGTTGGGGTTTGATTTGTTGTTTTACTTCATTCTCCGTGACAACTGTGAGTCAGGTCTTGTTCTGAGACCTAGGGCAGAGAAATGTACAAGATCTTTGCAATACTAAGAACCATGTCATTGTAAGATCAGTGACCATGTAGCATTGGCTAGCCATGGGAACAGGAACACATGACTGTCTGTGGGAATTGATAACAATAGTAGCACAAATTCCTTTTTTACCTGGCTAGTAATAGTCCTTTCCTACAGCGTAATCTTCCCTGTAAGTAAGAGTAGGGACTCCATATTCCTGCCTGTGCGTGGGCTCAGTTTCTTCCCTGTTTGGTTGATAAAACATTCCATGTTAGGTGATCCTTGTTAGGATGCCAGTAGGGAACCAGGAAAAGATTCACTGTGCTCAGAACTGAGCAGGTGTGAATAAGATTTTGTCAAAGAAGAAAATGAATGTCAGAATTGAAATCGAAGTTTCTAGTTTTAGGCATCAGATGACCAAAGGGCCCATTGATTGTGCCTAACCTTTTCCATTGGGATAAAGTTACAATTTACATAGAGGAATGTATTTTATAGACATGTTTAGTATTTTGTGGACATGTTTAGTACTTTGGGGGTGAGTATGCTGGTGTAGACAAAGCTGCCACTTCAACGTTTCTTCTCAGTGGAGGACATTGACCATCCAGGACTAAGTGGCCCATCTCCACTGCATTCCTTGAATTATAACTCAAGGAGTCGCTTGTGGAATTTGAGAGCAGGAGGAGCTGGAAAGGAGGTAACGGCTTCCCGTCCCAACCGGTCTCCCTTTATGCCACTTTCCATTTTATGTTTAATTTTTAATTGCTTAATTTTTATTACTTCTATCACATGATTTATTTGTAACCATAACTTATTCTCTTCCCCAGTCTTCCAACAGAGTCACGAGAATTCTTACTGATACAGCATAACAAAACGTCTTTGGCATAAAATAGGAATGTGACCTCAGACCTCAGTTCCTGACATCGACCTCCTAAGTCCTTTGTGATTTCTTCGATGGCCAGAGCCTTTATTCAAAGGAATCAAGTTTTGGTGTGCTCCTCCCCTCTCCTGGGTCTAAGTTGGTTTCCTGAAATACCAGATCATTGTTAGAACTTCTAGACCTAACTCCATCTTGTTTAGGAAGAGTGGAGGATTAGGAGTTGAGTTTAAAATTGGTCACACGTATGTGACAAAACACATAAAAAGTTCCTAAAAGAAGAGCTTCAGAGAGCTGGACACTTAAGCATGTCAAATGGGATGCACATCTGACTGATAAGGACAGGAACCCTTTCCTATTAGGAGCACCAGGTCTCTTTGGTACTGCGCCTTCTGGCTGTTTTTCTGGTATCCTTTGTCATATCCTTTTGAATAAGCTCTAATAAACACACACACACACACGATGCTTCCCTGAGTTCTGAGAGTCATAGAAAATTGTTGGGCATGAGCGAAAGGTTGTCCAACCCAATGTGCAGCCAAGTTAAACAGAAGTTGTGGGTATCTGGGGTACTTCTGTAAGCCTGAGCATCCAGCCTCTGGGATAAGCACAAAGCCTCAGTAGTGGGTATCAGACTTGAGTTGTAAGGCATCCAGTTGGTAGGTGTGTGAAAAGCTTTATACATGCAGTATCAGAAGTAAAGAATTGGATGAACCTTGAGGAAATAGTGAGTTCCCCCCTTTAATTATAACTTCACAATTTCAGCTATCACTGCAGTTTATTAAGTATGAAAACACCAAGAGCATTGACAAAGCAAAACAGAAGTTTTTAATGGAGTTATTCAAGAACCAGTCAGGAAACTCCAAAGTGCCGGAGTCCAGCTCCGGATCGGATGAGGGTCGGGTCCTAAGGAGGGTGTATGTAGGAGCAATGAGAGAAGGAAGAATCAGACGTGGGACACCATTCCATTCTTTTGATGAGAGACGGGACAGAGAGGAAGCCTTAATGCCTTTACCTACTCTGACAACTTATGTCTCTTGTAAGCTTTCTTTATACACAAAATCATCTCCTTAAAAACTTTAATCACTGATTACACAGCTTGAAATCTTTTTGGTTACATAAGTATATAGGAACAAAGAAAAACAAAGTGAGCAAACAGCAAATCTCCTGAGAACTGAAAATTAACTTTTAGGATAAAATATAAAACTTTCTTCCTTATGATTGGTATCGTAACAAAGCAACTCTATTTGATTTTTGTTTTGAGTTGGCATATGATTAATAGATCAAAGATTAATCCCTCCACCTGATACCCTAAACTTGTCTTCCTGACCCTTAATTAACCCTTTCTTTTCCTTATTTTAGCTATTATTTAAAAATATTATGTGGCCTTTTTTCATTTAAAAGCAGCTGGTCCCCTTGTCTTTCTAGAACACCAGGAGAGTCCTGGCCTGTCAAGTTTACTCAGAAGGGCAGGCAGTTCACTGAGACGCCATGCCTGACTCTGTGACTTTGTCTTGAACTTCTGTATCAACACAATTTATATCTTTACTGTAGTTTTGTAAAGAACAGAAAACTGTTAGAACTCTAGGACTGTATCCAATGCCTTCCTTCAACCTCATCATAGGCTTTTACTTCAGTGCAATTTCTATCTTTATTATAATCCTGTGAAGGAAACTTAGAATTTTAAAACTGTTTTCTTTTGCTTCTAGGTAGGCACCAAGGTCTCTTGATAATGGCATGGTCAGGATCTCTTTTCTTTCTAAACTAGTTCCTTGTTTCCAAAACTGAGCATGAGGGCCTAATGATTTTGATTATAGGTTGTTAGTCTTCAAAGTTCCCCTAAAAATTTCTTCTTTATTAATTCTTCTAAAATCCTCTAAATCATTTACCAGAATTATTTGTTGATAGTTCAATAATGAATTTGAACTCATATATTAATTTACCAATAAATCTGAGTAAGTTTTATGAATGACCCAATTTTCTGCATAGCTGTATTTTCCCGGGGAATCATCAATGACTTTATTAGTTTTTATTAGTATCAGCTTTTACTCATGTTCAATTCTAGCCTTTGGTGAGAAGCCTCTAACAGGACCTTCTGTAGTCAGGATTAATCTGAGGCATCCAGGCACTGGAACTGTGTCAAGCAGGCCTTAAGGATGGACACCTGGTTGTTGGGGCACTGGAACTTTGTCAAGCAGTGCCCCCAGATTTCTTGGCCTCACCACCAAAGCTCCATACAAGTATTTTGATTGATTGTTGGGAGATTTGAGATGAGACTCTGACTTGGTAAGAAAGAGGTGTTCACTCCATGTGTGCGTGCATGTGTGCGTGCGTGCGTGTGTGCGTGCGTGCGTGTGTGTCTGTCTGTGTGTCTGTCTGTCTGTCTGTGCTCTGGTGCAAGCAAATCACACTAAGCTGTTTCGTTGTTCACCTCTCAAAGATGTGCTAAGGTGCTGTGCATTTCCAAGTGGGCCATCTAAAGAGCCTGAATCCCCTGGGACTTGAGGGATAGAAAGGCTGATGTGTGACGGGTTTGGAGGAAGGCAGGAGGATCAGTTAGCGAGCTGTTTGTGCAATGGCGTAGTGTATTTCCATTGGACGAAATGGGAGCTTGTGTGAGGTAGCTTGGAGCCATGAGTAGCCCTGCCAAAGAGGTTCCTGTGACAGGCTAATAGGTCTTCAGTAGGGAGAGACGACGTTGTGCAGCTTTCTAGACCCAGGGCCTGAATGGCAGCTGGAGAAGCACGCCTGTTCTTCAGATGGTGGCTGCTGCAGGAGCCCTGCAGGGAAGCTGCTGTGGAGCCGCCAGAGCAATGCTAGGAGGAAAGCAAGCTCCAAACGCCTGCCCATCTCAACAGCCTGAGAGAGCCAATAAAAACCCCCTGCGCCTTTGCCCTCTCCACACTGGGAGCACCATTCCCATGGTGTCTGCAATGACAGCTTTCAGATGGCAAGTGTGGGGACAATGCAGACAGAAAATACACCTTTCCTTCTCCCACAGAGAACAGCCGACTGGGCCACTTCAGGCTGGGATGCATCAGTGGAGATGATAGCACATCTTTGAGGAGTGCTTCTCTCCTTCTACTATGTGGGTCCTGGAGACTGAACTCTGGTTGTAGGCTTGGCAACCGGCACCTTTACTCACAGAGTCATCTTTCTGGCCCCTATCTCTTCCTTTTTTTTCACTTATACTTTCAAATAGCCAATTCCTCTCCTGTATCGAGTAAGACTTTTCTGAAAGCAGGAGGCATTGTTTTTTCCTCTTGCTTTTTCCACTCCAACCCATCTCCCAAAACTACAGGTCAACTATTCATGTTTCTGCCTATCCTTCGAGTGAACATTTTTTTCTAAATGTTTTCACTATGGCATTATACAATTTTTAAAGGATTGATTTTTTTTTTTAAACTGTGAAATGCCTGGTCTTGATTAGTAGGTGGATACGCTCCAAGTATCCACCAGTAAGCCAGACATCCATTGTGGCTGTCTTTTTATTATGTAATCCCACTGTGCTAAGGGTCAGAAAGTTCATGTCTACACTGAGTCTGAGAGTAAGAGACTATGAAGCACCTGTGCCTTTGAGCAAGACTCCGAAATCTCAAAAGCCATTTCTTCTTATGTTTGGTTGGCCAGAACCAGTTTGCACTGCCACACCTAACTGCAAGGGAGGCCAGGGAATGCAATCTTTGCACCCAAAAAGACATGGTTGGAAAAATAACCAGCCTGCGGCTACCTCCACGGGTTCTTTTTTCACGGTAAGCCACATACTTTGCAGAATTCCTGCAAAAATTGATCTGTTACAGGGAGAGCACCACTACTGACCGACAAATGGACAAAGTGACGTCAGAAATGGTGTTTTGCTTCAATCTTTTATTCAGGTTTGCTGAAGTATAATTTTTTTTTTTTTTAGCTATGAAGGACACTCAACCAATAATAACTTGGTTCTGCTTTGAGCTTGGAAATAAACACCTTGAAAACTTCTGGGCTGATTTTGATGACTGAGTCTGCTGTTCTAGAATCTGTACGTGGCTGCAAGATCAGGATGCCCTTGGTTGTAACCTCTTCATCGCTTACTGCTGTGTGGTTTGTCTGTCTTTCGTCTTAGGTGTGTGGCTCCTCTTTCCCTCTTCCTTCGTCTCTCCTCCCTCTCTTTAGTACAGCGCATCCCTCTTATACTTTTCTGAGAATATATGCATAGGAGACACACTGCCTCAGACCCCACTGCCTCATTACACATATTTTTTTTTTCATCTGTTTGCAAGGTGCCTTTACTCCCTCCAAGTTCCTTTCATCTAGTTTTTATATCTGACTCTCAAGTGAAATGCTGTCTTCACCTACCTAGTGTTCCCCTTCCTGGGTTGTTAACACACATTTATAGCACTGATGGTATGTGAGTTAACAGAACGTTCCAGCTGATGAACCTGTATTCTGGGTAGTAATGACCCAAGAATACCAAAATACAAGTTTTCTTTAAGTCAATCAAATACTTCAGGGAGAATTTTGCCAACACAGCACACACTGCAGGTAAGGCTTAAAAGCAGCTTACCACCTATATGCTGGGAGGTGGTAGCATGTAGCATGTAGCATGTAGCAACTGGAGTTTCTCTTAAGTCTTCTTTTCTCACCATTTACCTTAGTTTTGACTCTGTTGTTCCACATGTCCTCAAAGAAAATTTTTCTTTGGCTTGATTTTTTTTTCCATGAAGCAAATTATTACCTTCTACAGCAATGGCTCTCAACCTGAGGGTTATGACCCTTTGGGGGTCAAACAACCCTTCCACAGGGACCACATAGCAGATCTCCTGCACATTAGATATTTACCATTCATAACTGTAGCAAAACTACAGTTTCAAAGTATCAAAGAGAGTAATTTTATGGATGGGGGTCAGTCACCACAGCATGAGGAACTGTGTTAAATAATCACGAATTAGGAAGGTTGAGAACCACTGCTCTACAGGAACTTAGGGGAGGAGCTCTTAGTCAGGCATCTGGACAGCACTGTGGGAAACCATCGGCCTTGCAGCAAGGTCCTTCGCTCACCTCCACCCTTGACCGTTCCTTCTGAGGCATGTGGTAACATAGAGTTCTTCTGCCTCTTGGTTCTGCTTCCTCTGTGTGGAAATGGTGACCTTCCAGCTCATTCCATTCTGCTCTTATATCTGCCAGAATTGGATCACAATGTTTTTATTCCCTTTAGTTGAGATTTCACCGATAAGTGAAGTCCAGTCACATCTCAGATGCCTGTCCTCTTGCAAAACTGGCCTTTAACTATATTTTTGTACTTCTGTGTATGTTGACATGTACATGTACATGACAGATGTACATAAATTCAGATGTTCCCTGATTGGCTATGGTTCCACTTTTGGTTCTCCAACTTTATGAGTTTTAAAAAACAATGTGAATTCAACACAAATCACACTTAAGTTTGGACTTTAACCTTTCTCCCAATATACTGATATGTAGGACAATACCCTTACTGGGTGCATCAGAGATCTTTAATTCCCATCATGCCATGGGGTGATGAATGAAAACACCTGATGCTCTATAGTGTACCATGTTGTTCAGTCAGATATTGGTCAGGTAATATTCTCAACTGATGGTAAACTAATCTGTATGCAGCCCTGCTATAAACCAAGGGACACATAGGGAATAAAGCAAAATCAACTCGCAATCTCATACCTTTGAAATTATTGGTCATAGAGTGAAGACAGTGGTTTATTTTTTTTCATTTCACTTTAAATAAATATCTTTTAGCAAAAACATAGGCTGTACCATAAAACTAAATGATGTTAAATTCGCATTATGCAATAGAACTCAAGGCTAATGAAAAAAAAAAAAAAAAAAAAAAGACATTTCTCCCCAATACAGGTGATGTTTTCATTGGCTACAAAAAAATACTCTGAAGTAGTTAGGATGAGTCTGGATGCAAGAGTCTGTGTTTCTCTTACATTAACTTCCTCAAATTCCTTCAAGAACCACACCTCAAGCAGTGTCTTTCCTAGTGGCCCGCCACCGTTGTTCAAGAGACATGAAGCAGAGACATCTACAGGAATATGCGGGAACTGAAACAGAGGTGCCTACAGCAGCCAGGACTCAATGGCTTCACTGGAAATGGAGTTCTTACTTTATTTGGAGCTAGGAAACATTGTTTTTCTTTTCTAAACTTAAATCCGAATCTAAGCTAATTTGCCTTCTAGAACAAAAGTCAAAAGTTTATTAGAATCACTAACATTTTAAAATAAAGTTACCAGAACCAAAAAAATACATAAAAATTCACCTATTGCCCCTAAAATTATTGAAATGAAATTAAGTTACATTAAAACAATTGTTTATATTACATTTTGTTTTTATCATATTTTCCGTAGTTCTATGTATTATGGAGGTACTTAATAAGTAAAATAAAATGCCAAGATTACTGAATAAGCAATTAATTTACTGACTTACATTCTAAGAATATTTTATCCAGGCATTTTTATGATTTATTGCTCTTTAAGTAGTAATTCCAAATTCTCAACTTTTCACTTGGTTGGCCTTCTAGAAGATGGGATGGAATGGGCTGGACAGTGGTCTGAGTTGTGACATTTCTTCCATGAGATTTGTTTTTCCCAGATTGGTAAACAGTAATAGTAAAATTAAAATCTACTTTTCAAAGAAATCTAGATAATGACATCTTGTTTGACAGGCTCTGGGAAGTTAAAAGCTGTCCTCTGAACCATCTAATTGCCATAAAATTGCTCCGTTTAAAGCACTTTTTCTGGAAAGTCAGGGCCTCATTCCAAGGCCACAGAAAGTTTAAAAAATTATATATACAAAAGATGATGGCAAATCATATAACAGACCTTCTTTTAGATCATATGTTTCATCCAGTAAATATTCCCTCTCATCTATCTCTCTACATATATATATATGTGTGTGTATATATATATCTATCTGATGCATTCTTTTTTAAGTCTATAAGTAGATTCTCCTTGATATAAAGACTGAACAAAAGGAAGAAAAGATTAAGAAATAAATGTTAAGTCATCTGCTTTGCCCACCATTCTGGGAAGTAATGTGCTGACTCTGCTAACCTCCTCCGTGTGATGAAAGAATGTGTTGGAAGTGCCTGGCACGCAGTGGCCGCACCCTGCCATTCCTCCTAGCCTTTCTCAGTTCCCTCTGAGAACTGAAGTGGGGGAGCCAGGATCACTTTCAGTTAGTGCCCTCTCCCCCATTTTACAACCACAGTTAGCATGAGTTACCCCCTTAAAAAAATATTATCTCCATACACATTTGATATTAGAGCTTTCCACAGTATTTGGAAAGCTTACAATTCAACCCATAAGAAATACGGAACAGCCAAAGCCACAGGACTGCACGCATTTTCCCCCTAAATCACAGCAGCAGCCCTTTGAATGTCTCTTCCCACAGAATTGCTGGTCACACATCTTTGCTACACTAAAGAACGTTTAGATTCTGTGTCCAGATTCCGTATTATCTTTCAGGCTTCTGTATTTTTCTTACACTAATATCACACAACCACGTACATATTTGCGAGGTTCTTGTTTTTTTTAATTACTTTTAAAATTATGTTTATGTGTACTTGTGTCTCGAGTTTAGGTATGTGCGTGTGAGGTCAGGCGTCCACAGAGCCAGAAGAGGGCATCGTATCCTCCGGTATTGGAGTCGTAGGCGTGTGAGCACCTGAGTGAGAGAGGTGCCGGGACCTGAACTCCAGTCTGCTACAAGAGCAGTGCATGCCGTTAATCACTGCTCCATCTCTCCGATATTTTGTGGGATCTTTCATTTTTAGTTTAGTCTAATCTATCCAACCCATTTTTATTCAATTAAAAAAAATCCAATTTATCAAATTGCAGTTGAAAATAATTAATTAAAGGCCATGTGACTCGCCTTTGTAAGTGCTGTAGCCTGAAGCTATGTCGGCGTCCATGAGCCAGGCAACAGCCAGGGACTGTACTGATGTGTGTTGTGGAAGTTTTGGGTTATATGTAAACATGTTTTTGTTTTAATACCAGGTTATGGGAGCTACTCCAGTTTGTCCACAGTTGATAACTTCCACCTAAGAGGGCACGTGATGTTTGTTAGCTATGAACTGCCTCGTTCAGGGGCGGGGTCTTTGGCAGTTGGGGTAAGTGTCAGACCCAGAGAGACGGGGCACTCCGAGAAAGAAGGAGGTGGCTGGCGTTTCTCCCGTGATGCTCCTGGTTGATGCTGATGTGGTCTGACAAGAAGTTAAAGATATTCTGAAACGAGGATTAGACTTGCCCTGAGGAACCCAAAGACCCTAAACAGCAGGAAGTAAGCGAAGGAAAACTGTGCCCCCTTTCCCCACTAACCTTTCTCTCCTACCTGATGTTGGGGTGTTGGAATGGACTGGGGAGGGGTAGGCTGGAAAAGATTTAAGGAACCCCAAAATAAAAATAATTTTTAAAAGTACACCTACAGATGTGTGTGGCCTGTACATGCCATCTGAGACCATGATGATATCTCAATTCATGCCGCCACCGAGGGCCATGTTTGGGTCTCGGAACAGACTGCAGCTGGGGTCTGTGTTGACATCTGTGGCCCAGGTTACCACCAAAGGCCAAGCAGGTGTCCGTGGTTTGTGCTGTGCTGAAGCCTGAAACCATGTCAGTCTCCAGGGACCGTGCTGCTTCCAGGGGCCATATGGATTTGAGTGGTCTTCACTGCCACCTGAGGCCATAAGATATCAGGGCCCCTGCTGCCTCTGGAGGCCATGTCTGAGACTGTGGTCCTACTACAGCCCAGATCTGTATTGATGTCCATGGGCTGTGCTGCCACCGAGGGCCATGTTGATGTCAATGACCCGGGATGATACCTGAGGCCACGTTGATGTCCGTTGGTCTGTGCTACTGCTGAGGGCCGTGTTGATGTCTATGGCCCATGCAGTGGCAGATGGCCATGTTGATGTCTGTGGTCTGTACAGCCACCAGAGGCTATGGTGACATCAGTAGCATGTGCTAACACCACCAGAAACCACGTGCACATCTGTGATCTGTGATCCTTCTGACTATAAAGGGCAAGAAAGCTACTTTGTCCATGGTGTTGATGACTGTCGACTTACAATGGAGAAAGAGGGACATAGAAGGCGTCTATGAAAACCCCTACATGCATACAACTTAAAAAGTAACAGCTATTGAACAGAACTCTTAAAATCTGTGATAAGGATGCTCAAGTGTAGCTTTCTACAATTGATGGCTTCTAGGTGGGGGGTGGGTGGAGGTGGGGGAGTGGGTGGAAGTGGGGAAGTGGGAGAGGTGGGGAAGTGGGTGGAGGTGGAGGAGTGGGTGGAGGTGGGGGAGTGGGGGGTATGGAGGAGTGGGGGATATGGGGGAGTGGGAGAGGTGGGGGAGTGGGTGGAGGTGGGGGAGTGGGGGGTATGGAGGAGTGGGGGATATGGGGGAGTGGGAGGGGTGGGGAAGTACTCAGTTTTCTTTAAGGGGCTGGGCACTGGGAGTTTGACTATGCCCCAGTGAGTACCTGGGCAACAAAAATTGGGATTTCTTTTTCTTTTCTTTTTCTTCATCTTCTTTTTGTTGCTGGGGTGGGGGGGGGAGGGGAGGAGGTCCCAAGGGCTGGGGAGGAGGAGGTCCCGAGGGCTGGGGAGGAAGAGGTCCTGAGGACTGGGGGAGCAGACTTATAAGGACTGGGAAATGAAGATGCTCAAAATTCACATTATTAAATTCCCCAATAATCCATAAAAATATTCTGAAAAAAAGAAAAGACTAAAAAAATTAATTAAAAATACTTTGCATTGATATATAGAGAAACACACTAACTATATGAAATGGGATCAGCTGAGACAGATCAGCAAGCTCTACATAAGCATGACTAGGGACTCTGTTTCCTTGAAAACATTCAGAAGTCTGTAGATTGTGTTGCATTGATTCTTCCTCTGGTCACTTTTTTTTTTTTCTTAAACCAGTGAGATTTTACAAAGGCTGTTCTTTGTATTTTTTTATGGGATTGCCTAGTCTGCATCAGCAATGAGGTGTGTGCTAAGGTTTGCTTAACTCACTCTTTGTGTTGATTAGTCAAATTGCAGTTCAATGTGTGTTATAGATAACCATTAAAGTAGATACAAAAGGTTAAAGTGGCTGTGGTATCAAAATAGATATCTCACTAGACTCTCATCTAATCAACGTTGATTTCCTTACTGTCCCTCACATTCAGTTTTTAGTGTTTCCATATTTTCCCCTCCCATGATCAAAGCTACCATTAGGTTTTCAGAACTCCCAAACCACCATGCACATAATGTTCAAATCTAAATCTAAGCTATACAATCCCCCAAACACACACACACACACACACACACACACACACACACACACACACACACTGCTTCATTATCTTCTCCTGGACCTCTTGACAAATCTGGGTGTTTGAGTTTGGCCTCTGCAGCCCTCAAGGTTTTTTTTTTTTTTATCTCCCAATCGATCTTTCTGATTGTATATTCACACCAGAAATAAACTCACTGTCTCCCTTCCATCTGAGTAAGCCTGTATACTGTGCCGTCTCCCCAAGCAACTGTCTATGAGACTCAGTGGCCCCCAGATTAAGTACGGTCGTGGATCAAGTACTCTGAGAGCATTGCCTGAAAAATAACTGGCTGTTGGTCCATCTTTATTCCCAAGGCCTTGGGAATGTTCCAGATGTTTCGGTTCACAGAGGAGCCAAGTGCAGAATTTCCTTTTACAGTGTATGCTGCTGTCTCCATGTTTTACGTGGTCAAAACTCGGGTTGTTGACATCGTCATGTTTCGAGTTGCTTAACCCATCGTCTCCCTGGACTGTTTGGCTTAAACATTCCACAGTGAACTTTCCACAGTGCTTAGAGTTGACATGCTACAAAGGTGGCTGACACTGGGGCATCAGGCCCTTCCCATGGACCCCCAGTGTTCTGCAGCATCCCCACAACCATGTCTGATCAGGGGTAACTGACTGCACTCTTTGAATTCCTCTTCTTCCAGAAGTGCTTTGGGAAACCTTGCATGCATTTATTGGGGCTACCAAAGAGGGAATTAGCAAAGTAAAGCCCAGAATGGTGGTGTGCATCTTTAGTTCCATCACTTTCAGGAAGCAGGCAAATCTCTGCTTCGTAATGTGACTTCTAGGCTAGTAAGGCTCTGTAAAAAACAAACAAAAAACAAACAAATAAAAGAAGGAGTTAGCAGGATGACTTAATTCCCTGGAACATTTATTATTTCGCTGTGCTTTCCAGGACCATCCAGATCCTGCTGGCTCTGGCTCTGTGTAAGAACTCCCGTCGTCTTGTACTCAGTGTTATCAAAAGCTGACTCTGACTTGCCTTCCCGCCTTCCGCTTTTCCTCCCTCCCTCCTACCTATTCTCTGTTCTTTCTTTTCTCTCTCTATCCCTCTGTCCTTACTTTTTTTCTTTCCTTTTTCTATTGTGTTAAAGGAATGCATTTTTCTTTGCTAGTTAGTTTTAAGCACATAGTTTAGCATTGCTTTGCAATGACTTCCCAGAATTCTTCCATCCTTTAAAGTTGAAACTCGCTATTCATTAAACACTAATTGTCCTCCGGCCTTCCTAGTTCTTAAAAACCATTTTGTCTATTTTTCTTCTATAATTTTGACTATTTTGCACACTTCATTTGAGTTGATTCGCACAATATATGTCATTTTCTGACTGGCTTATATTGCCGAGCACAATGTCTTCAACATTCACCCATGTTACAAGCACAAGTCAAAATGGCCGTCTTCTTTAAGGGTGCATACTCTCCATATACCTTATGATCCACTATTCCGATGGTGTTCGCACAGTCTCGATCTGGCAGCCATATGACTATTGCCATGAGAAACAGAGTTACGTGAACATCCCTTTGAGGCACTGCTGTGAAGTCTGTGGATACAGATACAAACATTTTCTGCTACATCACATGCTGACTCCATTTTTAACTCTTTTAAGAACTACCATGTGCTGTTTTACATGCTTCTGGGAGTTTCACAGGCCCATTGCAGTACATGAGGTTTCCAGTTTCTCTCCATCCTTAGCAACATGCTCTGTTCCCTTGACAGTAACCATCATGATAGGTTGTCTCATGGTTTCATGACAGTATCTATCATGGTAGGTTGTCTCATGGTTTCATGACAGTGTCCATCATGGTAGGTTTCTCATAGTTTCATGACAGTGTCCATCACAGTAGGTTGTCTCATGGTTTCATGACAGTGTTCATCATGGTAGGTTGTCTCATGGTTTCATGACAGTATCTATCATGGTAGGTTGCTTCATGATTTCATGACAGTATCCATCATGGTAGGTTGTCTCATGATTTCATGACAGTGTCCATCACAGTAGGTTGTCCCATGGTTTCATGACAGTGTCCATCATGGTAGGTTGTCTCATGATTTCATGACAGTATCTATCATTATAGGTTGTCTCATGATTTCATGACAGTATCCATCATGGTAGGTTGTCTCATGGTTTTATGACAGTGTCCATCACAGTAGGTTGTCTCATGGTTTTATGACAGTGGCCATCACGGTAGGTTGTCTCGTGGTTTTATGACAGTGGCCATCATGGTAGGTTGTCTCGTGGTTTCACATGTGCTCTCTACTGCTTCACCACGTTGAGCTCTGCTTTCCAGTGATTACTCAGCATTTTAGACATGCTCTGCCGAGTTGCCTTTTCATGTTATCTTCCCAGCTGTAAATTAGCTCATTTGTTTGGGTGTTACTGAGCTTAAGAACTTCCTTACATATCAGCCACTTATTACATACATGACTTGCAAAGGCTGCTTCATTCTGTGGGTTATCTTTTTATCCTTTAATTGTTTACTTCACAGCTGGGATTCTTCCTTATGAGCCCCTTTCCCTTTGGGGCCTGTGATCATCTGTGCTGCCAAGTTGCTTACTCTGAGTCTCACTGGTCCATACGGCATATATGTCAATAAATAAATATGTTTTGTGTCCTCTATTTTAAATTAAGATGATGATATAATAATCTAATATAAAAAATATAGCCCAAAATAAACATTAACCTAGCTGTGTAAGCTTGACCATAACATAATTTTGTAATGCTTCATTTGTTTGCTGTTTGTGTTTTTTGCAAATGAACAAACAAACAAACAAACAAACAAAAAAACAGATTGTTACTTGAATGACAGAAACACTTCCACAAAAGGTTGAGATGATAAGTTGATCCAGGGGCCAAGGTGACACTAAGCCAGAATCCAGCAACCACCCTCTCAAGACTTCATTAAAATTCAGCCTTACCATACTTTACTATGACACTTTCCCAAGTGAACCCTTCCTTCTATGCTTCTCAGTACATCACCCTCCTCTAATCCATCACTTTCCTAACACAAGAACATCTGTCCTCTACATCTGGATCCATATGGGTTAGGACTTGTAGAAATTACAAAATAACATATTTAAATATCTGTCACCGTGTTGGTAAGGTGCTATTCTATCTCCCTTACTGCTTCTCCCTCTGTCACCTTTCTCTCCCTACATACGGGTAACCAACAGATCACAAGTAGAACCAATGTTCCTGCCACTTTACAGCAGCACTGGGTCAGCTTACCCTTACAGTATGTGCATGTATATTTTTAAAGTGAGATTCTCTAACTCTTTCTACATTAGTCTTTAAATTCTACTTGTGCCTCCCAGGGCTTCTCTGACCTCTGTACCCAAAGTTCTGTTGTGGATAGAGAAAAATGCATTGTCTTATGTCAAAGGCAAATTGCCTTTGCCTAACTTTGGCATATACCCTATGAATCAGTAAGTAGTAGCACCCAGTATGAGACCAGGTGACTAAGGAGACCTTTCAAAGCCCACAGACAAGGCATAGACACTGTAGGTGGCACATTATTTTCAGTGTTTAAAATGAGTATAGTTCCTTATAAAGGGATTTAAAAAAAAGAGCAATATAATCTGCATCACCAGACTGAGTCCCAGTTAAGGAATAAGGGAGGTTTCTGTCTCTAGAAAGAACAAATTGTACAATGTTTCCCTGAGATGCTACTATCCGATGGCAGTAATTGTCAGGACAATGCTTCACCCAAGGTCCCAAGTGCTCAACTTAATTGGATATGCCATTAATCTATGTTCACTAATATGACCTGAATTCAGGAATGAGTAAACATGTTCTTCCTAGAGGGCACAATAATTTTTAACCTACTTTCTCTGTGGTGGGCCATTGTCCCTGAGGGATGTCTTTAGAACTGAGTTTCTTACAAGGAAAAACTAAGTCGAATAGCTCTCAGGATTTCCCTCTGAATGTTCTCCCCATTTCTCTTCAGTTTCTACAGCTAGAAGAAAGAAAGAGAAAGAAAGAAAAGGGGGACAAAACAAGCACTAAAGAATGCTATTGAGGACAAGTCACTAATACCTGAAATGTGGCTGCCCACCCACAGCCACTGCTCCTGGGTATGTACAATACATGGCCCTGTTAGGCGCAGCACAAAGGACTGCAAGAACTGGAAACTTTCAGTGGTTTACAAATAAATGAGTTGCCCACTTGAACAACCTTCTAACATTTCAGAGCCAGGTGGTGGCAGCGCACACCTCTAATCCCAGCACTGGGAGGCAGAGGTAGGCTGATCTCCTGGTTCAAGGCCAGCCTGGTCTACAGAGTGAACTCCAGGACAGCCAGGGCTACACAGAGAAACTTAGTCTTGAAAAGACAAAATTAATATATGATAGATAGATAGATAGATAGATAGACAGACAGACAGACAGACTTCAAAAATGTTCTCTCCCACTAAGCCTGGAGCAGTTTGGACATAATCTCCAGGCATTCACAGTGAAAAATTATCTCCCAATTTTTCCTTAGAAAATCATTATCTGATGTTTTTATGAAATAATTGATATCTGCTAATTCTTTTAAATTTTTTATTTTTTATAATTTATTCATATTAAATCCCTACTGCTTCTCCTTCACTTTTATCCTCTTGTTCCCACCCTCCCTCTCTCTTATGCCTTATTCCCCTACCCTAGTCCCTGACAGGAGGGGCCCTCCTCCCCCACCATCTGACCACAGTCTATCAGATCTCATCAGACCTGGAGGGGTCAGGAGCTCCACAAGACCACCAAGGCCTTCAGAACTGGACCCAGAGGTCCCTGCACAAACTGATGCACCATCAAGGACAATGCACGCAGAGAACTTATACCTTCTGTTCATATGGACAGGTCATTCTCAACATGTTGGGGGGTGGATAGCTGTTCATTCTTATTGGCACTTCCTTTCTTATAGATCAATCTCTCTCCACATAGATAGATAGATGATAGATGCATAGATCGATGATACATACATACATACATACATACATACATACATACATACACAGATTTGAACGGCTCACAGCTATGGTCCAGCTCGTTCAGCAGTGATTATCTACCAATTGAAGATCTGAGAATCCAGTACTTGTTGAGTGTACGAGGTTGGATGTCATAGCTGGTCCTGTGTATGTGCCAGAATCCTGAAGAAGTAGACTCTGAGGCCAGTAAAGGATGGTCTTGTTAGGGAAGGAGAGAGCAAGCAGGCAAGGGGAGCAGCTTTCTTTTTCTGTGCCCTACATACACTTCTAGCAGAAGCTGTAGACCAGATTGGAGGTAGGGCTTCACACCTCAATGATTTGAATTAGAAGTAAGTCTTCCCCACTCCAAATAACTCAGCAAAAATTCCTTCCCAGATGTGTCCAGCCATTTTTAGATTTTAGTTAGTTCCAGATGTAGTCAAGTTGACAACCAAGAATAGCCATGAGAGTCCCTTGTAGTTTTAAAATCTGATTGGCTCATATTCTTCTTGCCTAGGACATTTGGCAGTACCCTCAGAAGCCAAAGAAAAGTGTAGCTCTATCATGTCTATTTTCCTCACCTCTCCTCTCCAGACATCAAGCTGGTTGGTTAGCTCTAGGGTAGTTTCTACTAGAGAGGAGAAAGCAGATTAATACTTATTGAATGTCTCATATGCTCACTGCTAGCCATTTTAAATATAGCAAAGTGTGTGGCTGGGGCTGAGGCCAAAATTAAGTTCCCAGTGCCAACTATGCAAACGGAACACAGCCGTCCTGCCCCACAGACTCACAGTCTCTCTCTCCCACACTTCAAACTCTACTAAGTCACCTGCAGGAACAAGAATTGGTGAACCATTGAAAATGCATGGCAAGCAGAGCACAGGAGAAGCAGTAGCGAGCAGTGTAAAGGAATGGAGGTTTCTAGAAGAGTCATCACGTGTGGGAAAGAAGAGGCAGGCTAAGAAGCAGGACAGAGTGTCAACGGAGGGAAGTTGAGCAGCGCTACTGTCATAGCACATGCTTTGCCAGGAAGACTAGCCAAGGATGTCTTGAGACCTTGCCACATGCTAGACAGGCTCCTGCAGCCCCTAAAGCCACCAGCTCAGCCCCTTGTTTCTACGTTCATCCTCTTCCTACAAAGACGCTTGGTATCATTCTCCACGAAACGGTATCTGTCAGAGCCTTCTCAAGCGATTATTCAAATTTCATTACATGAAATGTTCCCAGTACTTTGTCGGGGCATTCAAATCCTTCTCTCAGGAGATAGTACTTGAGTGGCGTGCAGTAAACACGGCAACAGTGCGCTTCCCGTACGTACCTCTCTGCTCAATAATGGAGTTTTGAGAGGAGTAGCCTTGCTCAAGCAATTAAAAAAAAAAAACTTCCTGTGAAAATCAGGCTACATGGCCCCTTTCTTTTACATTTTATTCTTGAAGAGGGTCATTCAAAGATAGCTGTACAGACATAATCAACTGTACAGCAAAACTCTGACTCTCTTTAAATGTCAGCATTGTCCAGTCCACATTCTAAACAAGTAAATGTTGTCCGACTCAAGATAGGAGGGCCTGCTTGCAACGCAGCCAAGCCATGTTTCTTTCCTGTGAACACATCCTATGCAATACTTAGGACACTCAAAGAAGGTGTCCTCTGCGTCTCTGAAATTCAAATTGATGTGCAGTCCGGTCTTTTTATTTGCTAAGGCTCAAGCTCATAAGCTAAGTTCTGTCTCTACAAGTACATGGACATCTCTGCTTCATTCACCCAAGTTACATCTCAAGAGACACCAACCAGAATCCTAAGATGCTTGACTTCGGGCAGTAACATGACTTATGCTGGTGTCTGACCTGGGAGAAGAGTTTCCTTACCCAGGTATAAATTGAACCACATGGAGTTGAAACGGACCATGACTTTGAGAGTCTTGCGTGGGTGAATTAGCGCCTCCAAATTCCATTCTATTTTTACCCTAACTACCCATGCTCCCCCACAGTAAGTTCTACCATTATTCCACAATCAACCAACCTGTACAGAGGAAAATATATCATGTTAAGTGGACCTATGTTTCCGCTTCATTAAACTCAATTATGCCACCGTAAGCACACCAATGCTCTTATGCTTTAAAATTTTTTAAATGCTATTTAAATATGAACCCACACGAAGGAACTTCTAAAATAACATATTAACAGTTATGGAAACTAAATTTCTAACTTAAACAGCACAGTGTTATGTTCTGTTAAGCAGGCATAGGTTTTCACACTACCCACTGTAATGTAGCTCTCTCCTAACTGAAAAATTTCTTTCTGAAGGGAGGAGAGGGACTCGAAAGACTGTGAGGACATTGATGAAATTTAGAAGGCTCCAGAAGTTCAAAGAGTTACAAGGTTTGGAAGGATCTCCCCAAGGTTACAAAAGCAGTAAAAGTTGCTGGGGTCAAAGGGAGATTCTCCAAGCCTCTGACCTTCCTGCATGTTCTACAGGGAGCAACAGACATGCATCCTTGCTGAGTCATCAGCCATACAGGAGTGCTAAATGCTACGGTTGACTTGGAGTCTCCCGTGCTGTCAGTAACCCATCACCCATGTTCCTGAAAGGAGCTCCAATAGACTCTTCAGCTCACTGAGCTAAACTTGGGTGCGATGGGTCCTACTGTGGGTTGACAGTATCTGAAGAGACTATTCGACTGCTCACATTTCACACCATAGCTGTTGGTGATCAATGAGCCACTTAAGATCTTAAGGCTATGCTTTGGTTGTCTCACTGGAGTGATAAATCTCCCCTGGTCTTGCCCTCAAGCTACGTTTATAAAATGGCAAAATGGGGACCTGGACATCTGAGCATGTGCACACAATGTATATGAACAGCCTTGACTTGTCTCCTGTTGGTTACCTGGGAGTTGCTGGATCACACCCCAGCCATAGGACATCCCTTGACGAAAGCTCAGGCTCTACCTGTCTAATATATTGACCTCCTTTGACCTCATAAGTGAATCATTGTATGTATGTGCACTTTGATGCCTGTCAAACACTAAGAGGAATACTCAAGCTCTATTTTCTTAGGTTTTGCTATAATCCAAATCCTTATTAGAAGAAACTTAATAGTCATTTCTATATTATATGTTATTACTAAAATAGCATGCAGAAAAAATTAACCAAATTTATAAGAACCAGTTTGTATAGGTCACAAGAATGTACTATATTTATTTAAAATGTCAAGATTTTAAAAATTTTATCAGTATGTATGTTTTGTGCACACCATACATGCCTGGTGCCCATAGAAATAAGAAAGAGGTGTCAGATCTCCTGGTACTGAAGTTATGAATGGTTGTGAGCCCCCATAAGGGTGTTGGGAACCCAACCAGGGTCCAACAAGTACTTCTAACCCCTGAGTCATTGTTCAATCTCTGAAAAAGTGCTTTAAAAATATCCTCTGTGGATGCACCAACAGTTTCCTTACCCATTCTTTGACTGAGGGACATCTAGGTTGTCTTCAGATTCTGGCTATTATGAATAAAGCTTCTATGAACATAGTTGAGCAAATGTCCTTCTTGTGTGCTAGAGTATCTTTTGGGTGTTTTCCAAGGAATGGTATAGCTGGGTCTTGAGGTAGCACTATTCCCAGTTTTCTGAGAAAGAGACAGATTGATTTCCAAAGTGATTGTACAAGTTTGCATTCCCACCTTTTCTTCTAACAGATTTAGTGTGTATGGTTTTATGTTGAGGTCTTTGAATCGAGTTTTGTTCAGGATGATAAATGTGGGTCTTTTGCATTTTTCTATATGTAGACTTGCAGTTATACATTTACACAATGGAATATTACTCAGCCATTAAAAACAAAGAAATTGTAAAATTTGGAGGCAAATAAATGGAACTAGAAAAGATCATTCTGATTGAGGTAACCTAGACCCAGAAAGACACACATGGTATCTACTCATAAGTGAATTTTAGCCATTTAGTACATGATAGCATACTACAATGCACAGACCCAAAGAAGATAAGTAATAGGGAAGACCCAAGGGAGGATGCTTAAATCTGACTCAGAAGGGGATATAGACCAGAAAGAGGCAGTGATTGAAGAAAGGGAACAGGGTAAGAGAGGAGCCCAGAAAGAAATAAGGGCAAAATCAGACCTGGAGAGGGAGGACAGAGGTCTGCAGAGAAAAGAGAAACTGTGAGTGAGGGCATCTCTGTGACAAGCTGAAAACCTAAGTCAGAATAGGCCTCTGGGAGGATATAAGTGGGACTACAGCTGAGACTCCCAGTAGCAGGGGCCATAGAGATTGAAGAGGACACTCTCCAACTAAACAAGACTCCTAGCTGAAGGAGGGGAACACCAACCAACCCATAAAAACTTTGATCCAAAAGTTACCCTGCCTACAAGACATGCAGGGATAAAGATAGAACAGATAGAGCGGAGATTAAGGGAATGTAAAAACAATGTTTGGCCCAACCCAAGACTCACCCCATGGAAGAGAGTCAATCCCTGACACTATTAATAGTACCCTGCTATGCTTGCAAACAGACACCTAACAGAGTTGTCCTCTGAGAAGTTCTGTCCAGCAATGGTTCAAAACAGATACTGAGACTCTCAGCCAAACATTGGGTGAAGCATACCGAGTCTGGTGGAAAAGTGAGGGGAAGGATGAAAGAACCTGAAGGGGACAGGAACTCCACAAGAAGACCAACAGAGCCAACTAACCAGGGCCCAGAGGGTCTTGCTGAGACTAAAGCTCCAACTAAGGACCATGCATTGACTAGACCTAGGCCCCATACACAGATGTAGCTAATAGGCAGCTCAGGCTTCATGTGGGTCCTCTAGTAAGGGGAGCAGGGACTGTCTCTGACATGGACTCTGTTGCCTGCTTTTTATATTCTTCTTCCTGATGGAACTGCCTTACCAGGCCACAGGGGCAGAGAATAAACTCAGTTCTGAATCGGTTGACTAGCTGGGGTGGGTGAGGAATAGGGCATATTGAATGGAAGAGGAAGGGTGGGACTGGGAGGAAGGAAGGGAGGGGGCTATGAGTGGGACGTAACATGAATAAATAAATTAATTGTAAAATATTCTGTTAACGTGTAGCAAGCTTGCCAGTTGCTACATCAACTGAAGGGAGATCTACGAAAACTTTTAACACTATAGATGGACAGTAACCCCCAGGAGCAGTGGACCAGAAGCTGGAGATTGACTCTTGTTGCAATGAGGCTGCCATCCCTGCTGAACGCCTAGGGTTTGAGTGCTTCCCTGTGTGGTACCACGTCCTCCTCTAACCTCTGATGCCCACTCCTGTTCCCAGGAGGAGCCAGGATTGTAAATGTCCTCAATTTCACCAGCTAAACACTGGGTGTTATCTCCCTACACTTCCAGCATCTCCTGTTCCTGTGTATGTTTCTCAGCTAGCCCAAGGAACTTCCGCCTTCTCCTCATTTTCTTTCAGTTCCGCGCAAAGAAGCTACTCAAACAAACATGAAATCAATTCTCTAGGCAGAAGCCTGAGTTCTGGAGAAACTGTGATCTGTGTATGTGGAGGCTGATCCAGCGGCAAAGACCCACTCCAGGCACACTGAAGAGAAAAGTAAGGAAATCAGTATTCACACCTTAAATACATGCAAGGAAAGTGATTTCCCTGCTTGTATGGACAATTTCTGGCCATCACTATCCTCTTTGCATAGGGAGATACCATTCTGTTCAGAAGGCTAAAAAAGGCATGCTGTTCTGAGTATGCTGGGTGCGCTTGTTAAAAACTTCCCATATGCTTTAGTTTATCTTATGTGTTTATTTTGTTAATGTGTATTCATTATGCATATGATGCTGTTCAGTGTGTTGCTTCCATCCATTTACCTAGCATGCTCTGGTCAAACCCAGCAGCTGTTCACTCTCCAGGCTTCTCCCATCCACCCTTTTCCATCTCCAGGAGTGAAGTTCTTTGTAAACCTTTCACACACAGTGAGAACAGTAAGTCATCTTTGTGTGTCCCACCATCTATTTAATGTGTCTGTCATGACAGAGGACAACTTGTGGGTGCTCTAAGTGTAGTAGGCTTTTGGAATATTCCTGAAAGTTATGTTCTTTCCTCCGAACAAACACAGCTACACAGAAGAGCCCACAGGTTTAGTCTTTCCAGCTGCTAAAAGCAAAAATACTTCTGGGCTATGCAATTATCTGCAGTAAAAGATAAGTTCCAGCAAGTATATGAACTTGAGAAATATTGAGTAGAAGTGATAAAGGTACATTTTACATCAAGGAAAGTTCTATGCTTTCGTGTTGGTTGATATTGTATCTTTACAACTGAAAACCAACCGCAGTGGCACATTCCCAGGAAATGTTCCCCCAAACAGGGTAACACAAGTGTACATGTGCTCCAATTCCATCAAAAAGGTAAAAAGCATCCATAGTGTAAGAGATTATTATTGGCCCAGGACCCTCAAGACCAAGTTCTTGACACAAAGGAAATTGATTTGCCCCAGATGGACAAAGGACAGGGAATAATAAACAAAGGCAGGAGATAAAGGACTAGAGAGAGCAAGGAGGGAACAAGTGAACAAGGAAGAGGGGACAGGGGTACGTTCCAGAACAAAGGACCACCTCTGGATAGAGAGGAGACAGACATGACCCATAGGAAAATGGTGGCTTATAAAGATAAAGGGGGAAACCCTGTGTTAGGATAAGGTATTTAGTTTTAATTGTCATGTTAATTAGATGAGCCAAATGGGGCTTTGGATTGCTGAACTTCAATACTTTGATAGCTGGACCTTGGTAGCCAGCCTCAGGAGGAGGGATTGCTCCAAAAAGTGACTAGACCTTGGGGGCTAGCTTCAGGAATCCCATCTAATGGTTTTTAGCAAGGCAGAGGGAATCCGGGAGAAAGGCAAGGCCTGCCCGAGCCATTTTGGGGAACTGGGTAGAGTCCTGTCACATAGTTCACCTTAGAACATGGAAATCCTAGTGCAAACATATTAAAAGAGTTCTTTCTTGTCAGTAGGGAATAGAGGACACAGCAGTTTAGGAAGGCTGCTCAGCCAGGAGGAGTAAGATTGGGTTATCCCCAAACCGCGTTTGAAGCTAAGTCTCTTCCCTCTCTTCACCACCTTTTCTGTGAGCATCTGTGTGTGTTCTGCATATGAATTATGTGTCAAAGTGCTGCTAAAGCAATTTGGGTCCCCACACAAAAGCTGGGGATCAGTGACACATGCCAGTAATCTCAGGGCTGGGGAGGCAGAGGTAGGCAAATCCCAGCCCTTGCTGGCTAGCCGATCTAGCCAGAACAGCTGACTCGGCCTCCAGTGAGAGATGTGTCCTAACAAAAGGAAAGATACAAGTGGTAGAGGAAGGAACTGAACACCAGCCTCTGGCCTCCACATGTTCATACATGGGGTATAGCACCCCCACATTCACACCAAAAAAAAAAAAAAAAGAGGTTAAGCCATTTGAAATTGCCACTATGTTGTTGCACCTCCCAAATCCAATCTGGTTTAACTCCAAATGTACCAACTTAACCCTAGCTAGGCTTGTTCTAAAAGGGAAACCCATTGCTCTATTAAATTACCTCACAAGGAGAGTGCTACACGGATGTCCCAGACAAGCGCCACTTCTTTTCACCCTTCTGGTGTCGGGTCCAAAGATCAGCACTAACCTCTCACCCATGTGGCTGACATTCATGTCACCACACCATTTTTCCAAACTCTCTCAGATGTTAAGCAGTCTAAAACACTTTTTGCTCTATTGGCGCTATAATATATTAGCTGAGATGTGAATGCACTTGAATTTCCAGAAGACAAAAAAATGACCAGGATATAATCGTTAGCAACATTGCAGCCTAACGTCACTGCACAGACTTTTCCTTCCTGCTTCTCATGGGGGTCACACTTGTCCTGAAGTTACACATTCATAGTCCCCTCAATGGCATCGTGCTCCAAGATATCATAGATCTGCCTTTGGTTTTAATTTAATGTCACTGCGGATGGATAGCCTAACATTTGTTCAAAATATTTGCTAAGAACTAGAGGACACAGGCATGGCTTCTGGGACATCCAGAGAGATGCCAATCTTAGGAAATCAACTGGGAAAGGGAATAAATTGCTGTGATGAGAGAGGTATAAATTAAAGGTAGAAAACAAAAATACAAAACAAAACAAAACCAAAAACCAGTGCCCGGCACTTTTAACACTGAACCCCTGATTCTTTATCCACTTCCGTACTTTGAACCCTGAGAGTACTAAATGATCAGAAGAGAGACGACCCCTCCATCTGAGGATGGTGTTCTCTGCCTAGGAAGGACACCATCTTCACCCACAAGCACAACTTCCCAAGGGTAATTAAAATGATCAATGAAGAAAGATTTTACCAGGAAAGCCAGTGACCTTCGTGATCAATAATGTAATGAATGTCCCAGCCCTTCTTGTTCATGACAGCACTGAAGAGTCCTGAGCATTTGGTAGCTTCTTACTGCTCCTTAAAAATAAAATTAAAAGAAAAGGAGGATTTGCTTATTAAGACTTTACACATAGACTTTCCTATACTCAACTATTTGCATTTTTCTTTTAATTTAACCTCGGCGAACAGTCATGCTTAATGATGCTCTACAGTGTCGTTGGAGTCATTGGATATTTGTTGGGTACCAAACATAATCAGCATTGCACAAGATCGCTTCTTATTATGTTTCATGAGACTTCCTTCTATTATTTCAACAACAATCTGTGGTTTACATGCCTGCAATGTCTTCCAAAGACAGCTGCCTAAACTTCTGCTGAATCAGCACCTGATGGGAAGGTGTGGTCACCTCTCCTTAGTGACTTCGTAATGGGTTGTATTAGGAGAAGCAACAGACAACAGCTTTGTAAGATACTGCCACGCACATACTTGCTATTTTTGCTTAGTTCAAGTTTAATGTAGGATACTTTGAACATGCAGTCTTCAAGAGAATGCTTTTGGGGGTTTGGGGGTTTGGGTGGGACTGGGGATTGAATGCAGGGCCTCACACATGCTAGGCAAGCACTCTACCACTGAGCATATTCAACAGGAGAGCTTCCTTCTTATGTCTACTGTTGCCCAGCCAAACGGTCTTCTTAACTGCATAAGAACAACCCACTGGGCTCTCTGGAGATTCTGAGGCAATTAATGAGGAAGGGCCTGGCTATAGGAGACGATACTTTTTAGTGTCTCTAAAGCCAATAGCTGCTAAAAACCTAGAATGGTAAAATTGTAAACACATGCTTTCTCTGTGGATGTATGTTTGTGTGGTCTTCATGTCTGTGTGTACACATCTTGACATACGTGTGTGTGTGTGTGTGTGTGTGCGTAGGTGCACACCTGTTCATGTGAGATTTGGTGCCTTTTTTGAGTGTCGCCTTCTTTATATAGTAATGCCAGCTCTGTCACTCCACTTGGTGTTCCCCATTTGGGCAAGCCTTGTTGGTCAGCAGGACCCAAGGACACTTGTCTCTTTCCTCTGTGCCATGGGATTACAATCAGGCTGCCATGCCCACCCAGTTCTTACGTGGATTCTGGCAATCCGGACTACAGCTTCGGCCCTATGAGGCTTATGCCGTTAGGTTCCTAATAATATAAGGCTATGGGACAAGAGAGCACTCTCAAAGAAATGAATTAGTAACCACTGCATTTTAATGTTGTAGAAAGTTCCCATCTGCACAAAGGACAGCAGACATGGCTGTGGTCAAATTATTTATTCGGGGCCATCGGTATCGACCTGCAGCAAGGCGACAGGAGTGAAGAGTTCACGGTTCTCCTCTATTCAATAGAGAATAGTTTCCTTAGCAACCTAGAGTTTTATTCTTTTTTTTTTTTTTTTTGGAATTTTTTTTATTAATTTATTCTTGTTACATCTCAATGGTTATCCCCTCCCTTGTATCCTCCCATTCTTCCCTCCCTCCCATTTTCCCCTTATTCCCCTCCCCTATGACTGTTCCTGAGGGGGATTACCTCCCCCTGTATATGCTCATAGGGTATCAAGTCTCTTCTTGGTAACCTGCTGTCCTTCCTCTGAGTGCCACCAGGTCTCCCCCTCCAGGGGACATGGTAAAATGTGAGGCACCAGAGTACGTGAGAAAGTCATATCCCACTCTCCACTCAACTGTGAAGAATGTTCTGACCATTGGCTAGATCTGGGTAGGGGTTTAAAGTTTACCGCCTGTATTGTCCTTGGCTGGTGCCTTAGTTTGAGCGGGACCCCTGGGCCCAAATCTGCCTATCATAATGTTCTACTTGTAGGTTTCTAGGACCCTCTGGATCCTTCTACTTTGCTATTCTCCCATGCTTCTCTCATCTAGAGTTAGAGTTTTATTCTTAAGCTTTTTTTCTGCTATTTCTTTCTTTTTTGTCTTTTTATTTTTTCAAATGCATATGGACTTTATTTATAATAAACTACATTCAGTAAGAACAGTTATAAAACAATGAGGAAGCCATATATAAAAGTTACATTCAAAATGTTTAGCTCATTTGTATTTCGCAACCTTGAAGAAAATACTATCTATCCTATCTAGGTGGGTCTAAGTTTTGTACCTAAATCATTATCTGCCATATGTTATATTTATCAAAAAATACATTTACTAAAAACCATCTTTCTAGACCTTAAAAACATTTTCTTAAATCCTAAACAACTTAAGCCTAACTGTGAAACTGTAACTATCTAGTCTTCAATCCCATCAGACACTTGAGAAGGAATCAAATTACTACTTAAAAAGGAACTGCAGGCAAATAGCTTCTAAAACTAAGATGTGACAGTGACAGTTTACTGCCTGGTCTGTCACCCATTCTCTATGACACTGGAGCATCATATGATACGTCAGCCTTCTGGCCCAGCATATCTGGCAGATACAACTGTGAAGCAGGAAATACGAAGGACATGCTTAGCCTGGCATGGCAGAGCTTGGCAGTCAATTCAGCCTGCGTCCATGTGTTGTCCATTTTGGACAGCATATTATCTGTGCAGAGCATGGGACATTTTTGGCCAGTGCCTAGTTTACCGTTCATGAAGCGATCTCCAAAAGGAGATTTTATGATGCTCATCATCTTCTAAAGTACTGAGAGGTCCAGCCTAACTCTGTTTCAAAGTGGAGTCAAAAAGGGGACAGGCCCTCAGGAATTCCACCCTGCAGAGCTGACAGTCTTAGCCTGCACAAACAGGAACTTACCCCACTCACCCCCACCCCGAGACAGTCAAACAGCAAGATCCCCTCTGACCCTGAGCATCTCCGGGCTGAGGCATAGTTATAGAACTACCCAATAGAATTAAAGGTCAGAGGCATAGTTACAGAGCTATCCAATAGAACTAAAGGTCATATTAAGTAGCCAATAGGATTGTTACAAATCTGGCTTTAAGAAAAGTATAAGAACCCAGTGCTCTGGTTACTTGGGGTTGCCTCTCCCTCAGGTGCAGGTGGACCCCCATCAATACTTCGGGTGCAGGTGGACCAATAAAACTTCCTCTTGCATTTGCATCGAGCCGGCCTCTGCTTCTCATTCGGTCGCTTTCCCACAATAGACTCTCCTGATCAGAGTCCCACAGTCAAACGAGAGTGTCACACCACCCGCCACTTGATTCAGAAACGGATTTCTCTCCTTCAAATCACTGAACAAACCCAGCTAACACATCGGTGTAAGCCTGTGTTTTCCTTTTACATATCATCTCCATGCTGTAATCTCAGGCAAAGGGTAAAAGGCAGTTCAAAGACAGAAGGCAGCCAGCGTGGGGACTGTTGCTTGATGCGCAGGAGGCTTCAGGTGTCCAAGTGAATAGAAGTTCTCATTTAACTAATGGACAGTAATCTTCATTTTTTCCCAACTATAGACAAGTTATTTCGGTGAAGGGACTGAGTACAAATTTAAATTATTCTCTTTTAGGTAGGATTATTATTTTTTTTTTCAGCAGCTCCAAAGCTTTGGAAAGAATTCTAAAGCATTGAGCAAAGAGTCGCAGGATTCCGTCTCTTTCTTGGCACTGGGATGGGTGGCTGCAAATGAGGATGAGAGGAAAATACTTAAAACTGGAACATTTTATCCGAGGATCCATGATGGAAAAGTGAAAAGGCACCAGCAAGTAACCAGAATATCTGTATTAAATCACTACATTATTAAGCATCCGCCGGACCACCTTCATCCGAGGGACACCAGCATCTTAAGTTGACCTTTAAGGTCCCATGGGAGCCAACCCTCTCTTCTTCCACTGATCTCACCTTCCAGCCTTCACTTTGCTCTTTGTTTCGGGTCATCCAGCCTCTTTCTCTTCACCTGTAACTGCTACATTCTCTTCCGGGGCCTTTTCACTTGCCGCTCCTCCTGCCTGGGCGTCCCATCTCCAATATCTGCAGGCCTTGCTTACGCTGTTGCTTAAATGCCATCTTCTCATGCAATATTTTCCCATTGTCTAACTTAAATGGCCCCTCATTCTATCACTGTGTTCCCCTTTTCTTGTCATCTTTACATGTATATCTTTTTATGCACTGTATAGACAGATATTATTCTTTTGCCAAAGACATTTATTTATTTATATTTTTAAAAAGAAACTTGGGCTGCTCTACATAGTAAAGTAGGCAATTATAATTACACACACACACACACACACACACACACACACACATATGTTTTCCTTTCCTAATATAGTTTTATATGTAAGCCAAATGCCTATGAGCTGAGTCAACTTAGTGAATTCACTTTTACATGATCTAGTTTCCAAAACTGTGTAGAACAACATATTAGAGTGGTCTGAAGGAGTTTACATAATTTATGCAAATGATGAAACACACAGCCTAGCAGATCATGAAAAAAAAAAAAGCTGACCATTTAAAACAGTAGAGAAAAGTAAAAGAAAAGAGCATGCTTCCAGGCCTGCTGGCCAAGAGCATATCAGAGCTACTGAGAAGGCTGACGCAAGAGGATCGAAAGCTCAAGGCTGGTCTAGGCTGCAAAGAGTGAGAGCAAGGAAACAAACAAACAGGGCTGGAGACGTAGTCCTGTGGAGCAATGCCTTGTTCAATCCCAGAAGCATATAAAAAACATGAAAATTCAACATGGGAAAAGCTGCTTGACAGGAAACAAATGTGGAGAATTACATGGCAGTGGTCCCTAAGTACCAACCACCTTTCTCGGCCATTTACTGTATGTTAAGTCCTGTATCCAGGTGGACGTCGATCTGCATTTCCTGAGAGCACAGCTCTCCCTGGAGAACACACGCATACTCATTTTTTACATGGGCTCTCTTAGGAAACTCTTCTACAGCTCACACCTCACAATGTGAGCGCCATCTCTTAAGTCCCCGCCCTCGGCATGCCTCTGTATTGTTTGGGGCACACAGAACACCGTTCTCCATGCGTCCACATACACATCACAGATTTGGGGGGGGGGGGTGATAGTGGTGACTGAACACATTATCCTCCCGTGTATGTAATTGTTTTCAAAACAGTCAGGAGCTTGCCAGACTTCTTCAGGCATGTGTGACTTGAGTTCACTACAGTCTCCTGGAATGGCATCCGCTGGAAGGAATTTCTTGGGAAACCAGTGACTCATTTCTCAGCTGAAGCTTTCATCATCGCAGTAATGAATAACCAATACACTACAGTTACAGTACCCCAGGTACACCTGCTGTCACCTAAGCTTTCTATTAAATACACTGCCCTGCTTTTAGAAGGCTTGGTTTCACTGAATTCCAAAAATGCAATCTGGGAATTCTACGGAAACTCATCTTGGTCTGTGTTGTCTACCTGAGCATTAAAAAAAAAAAAAAAAAAAAAAAAACTTTAAAATTTGTATCACAGATGAGTTGGATTTCCAAGTAAGATGGAAAACTCGATGCTGCCTCTGTGTGCCAGGTGAAGGAGAAGAATTGAGATAAGAAGAAGCAGACTTCATCGCAGGGAGCGGAGCTCAGTTCAGAAATAAATGAAGACAGTGACAGGTCAACTATAGCAAACACAGTGACACTGTGACACTGAAAACAGCTCCAGCTGGGTAGCTTCCCGGAACTGGGAAGAGGAAGCAGGAGTTGTAGGCAAAAGGTAAGGCAGATGGCCCTGGTGGAAACTTGCTGCCGGCTCTTTCTATAGCACAGGCCCCTGCAGCTGTTCAAGCCCCACAACCACTGCAGGTTTCTGTAAGGCAGGGCTTCCTCTGCCAGATAAGACAGCCATACAGGGGATTGCATTTGCCACACTCTGTAAAGAAACATAAGCAAAGAGGCACAAGACCCCTACATTGAAAACAATAGTTAAAGGCATTAAATTGACAATAGGAGCTAGGAAGACTAATTAGCAGAAATAATAATATGAAATGGTCATATTACTAAAAGCTGTCTATAGATTTGGTGTTATCAACATCAAAATTCTTCATAAAGCCTAAAAAATGTAGTCATAAATTCAAGCAAAAAAAAAATCCCAACTAGATAAATCAACTCTAGACAGACAGAGCTGTGCAGGAGTTATCATAATACCTGACCTCAAATGATACTGCAGAGCCATAGTAACAGAAACAGCACAGCATGGCACAAAACACATCTGTAGGCCAAGAGAATAGAATACACGGGACCCAGAAATAAACCCACACAGCTAAAGCCACATAATCACTGACAAAGATATGAGAGCATGCATCTTTAACAAATGGTACTATGACAAATAGATATTCACTTGTAAGAGAATGAAACTAGATCTATAGCTTTCACCTTGCGCATGCGTGCACACACACACACACACACACGCACGGAAGGGTACGGCATAACACACACATATATTGTCCATGTAAAAAACTGGCTATTGTTTGGTTGTTACAACTGAAATTGGCTTTTACACTTTTATCCTTCAGTCATTCACCATGTGTGAGTGAAACGATGGCATTTGCAAGCATACAGAATTAGCAATCATTGAATAAAATGAACCATATCAGGAAAACATATGTTCTTACGTGCAAAATATAGATTTAAACTTACATTATATATGTATACATGTACGCTATATGGATTGATGGACGCACACAGGTATACATCTATGGGACATAAAAGTATAAAGGGAGCTGTGAGAGGGGAGGAAAAGGTCTGATTGTAAGGAAAAGGGGCAAAGAGAAAGCATAAGCTATTACTTAGGAGTAACAGCAAGAGGCAGAGGAAGGACAGAGGCATTCCTCATGTACTTAGACAGAGTTTCCTTTCCTGGGACCCTGAGCCGCTGCAGTTTCACTTGAAAAGTGGTTTAATCGGCAGTTTTGAAGGCTGGGTTGTCCATTTGAAAACCTGGTTATTACTTGGTTGCTATGCCTGAGTTTCTATTATCAGTTAGCAGGCAAATAAGAACAAATAGTAATCATATATATCTCTGTATATGAATGGAAATATAGATATAGATATAGATATGGAAAATCACAAGGAACCCATTATCCTGCATGCTAACTAAAAAAAAAAAAAAAAAATGAAAGAAGTGCTTCATGTTTTTAAACTCATCAGTGCATAAAGTCAGATTTGTTCTTGAGGTTTTAGATCCAAAAGGAGCATGAATTGCACATAGCTGACTCACTGTGTCAGTGGGAGGCTTTGAAGGCACCATCCTTACCCAAAATGAAGCATGGAACCACTTTTTCGACACCGGATTTAGTGATAAGAAAGGAGGTCTATCTTCTTGAAGAATCAAATCCCCAGCCAAGAACAGAAAGATTCACTGAGCTTTTGAAAACAGTGGAGCCTCTGTATCCTCAAGTGTCTTTGGTTCAGAAGGTCCCTGGACTTGGTACTGTTTATTTTTATTCCCCGACAAAGGGTCTTTTTTTATTTTTAATCATGGAGCTATATATAGAAGAGGCAACTTTACTGAGTAATTCGGAAGGAGAGCTCTTTCTTGAGCTCCTAGTCAGCATTCCCTTCTCTGGGCCGTTGAGTCACTGTAGCTTTGATTGGGGCATGGTTAGACCTGCGCTGTGTGACGCTATGTTGTCTGGTTAGAGGCCTGCTTACTCCTCAGTTGCTACACATGAGTTCCTGTGGTCGCAGCACCGATAATAATTAGCTTTGACACTTTCATCCTTCCCTAGTAAGCTAATACACGTCAGTTGTCATTATTTCGTAGGAAGAACCTCACTCTTTCTTTATTATATGGTCAGACGTAGAATAAAAATCAGTGATGCAGTGCTGCTCCCAATAGCAAATCTGTGATGGTCAGGGTTACCACAGAGAGACAAAACCACACATATCTAAATGTAAGAAACTTACTTGGAGAATTACCCAATGCGGTTAGTCAAAATATCCCTCACCAGGCTGCATAAACGCTGGACACCCAGGTACGCCAGGGCAAGCCCAAAGCCCTTAGAACCAATGTAGTAATGGCACCAGTCTATCTGACACTGAAGGTCTGAGGGCCCACGAGCCAAGGGCGTAAGGTTTTTGAGAACAAAGGCCAAGGCTTCTGATGCCCAAGACAGCAAAAAGCTACCCCTGCCCTATGGGCCCAGGGAGACAGCTCCGCAAGTAAAAGCGTTGCCAGGCCTGACAATACAAGTTGGATGCCCCAGGCACTCATGGTGGAGGGAGAGAATGGATTTTTGCAAATTGTCCTCACACACACACACACACACACACACACACACACACACACACACACACAAATAATGTAATAAATTTTTAAAAAATGCAACAACAACAAACAAACAAACACTAACCTATGGTAGTTCACAAAGACGAACCAATTCACCTTTGTATATTTATTTTTTCCTCTACAGGCCCAGACCTGTCGTGCGGCGCCGCCCGTACTGAACAGGATCAGCCCCATCCATTCCATCAGACTCAGACATTGCTCTCTTCTAGTCGAAACCTCCTAGGCCCATCCTAAATAGCGCCCATTCCAGTTTCTCAGGCACTTAACTGCTACTTAACATAACGTTGCCATCACACACTAAACAAAATTGTACCAACAACCCTCCCCAGAATTCAGCTTCTGACTTCTCTTGTGTGGCCTTTAAAAAGAGAGAATGAATAGGAGGAATTGAGTTTGCCAAGAAATTAGATGCTAGAATGCCGATATGTGAGGGTTTAGTCTCTTGGGATCAGTATACTTGTGATGTTAGGCTTTCAAGAACTTGATCCTTTGGAAATCAATGTTTGTGATTTCGGCACTCAGGGTTGTGACTCTCAGAACTGTGCTGTGGCTTCCTCCACTGTTTCGCCATGGATGACTAACTCCCTTCATCCCAAGACATTTTAAAACTTCTGATTTAAAATTGGCCTTAAACCTACAGATACCAAAAGTGCCCACAAAGTCCTAACAGGCAAACACCGTCCCTGGTTCGCTTGCATGGAAACAGCTAGAGGAATGCCATATTTCTGTCCCTGGTTCATACATTACTCCCGAGCCATCGTGCTCTGTGTCCTTGCTGCCTTCAATGCTTACAGCTCTCTCACGTTCAGCAATCCCAGTGCTCCTGGGTCCCCAGTGCTGTTGGAGTGAAGCCATCTTTACAAGACTGACTGCTGAGAACCACACCTCATCCACAGACTCTATGTGGATTGGTAATGGCCTCCTACCAAATTCAAGCCCACAGGAAGAATATCTGTGTATATAATAGTAGGTACTTCTATAGTCCTGCTACCTGGTGCAGAAGTCCTTAAATATTTAAGTGAATGAATGAGGGATAGGCTCATCTTCCTGAAAGCTCTCAATAGCAGCATTCAATTAGAGGAGCTAGTGGACAAACACAGGAAAATATTACATGTAACCTAAAATTTGTATCCTTATTGATTCCTGAACAAAATCAATAGGCAGGAATCACAAGTGATGGATAAGGTCAGAAAATACAGCACAGTCCAAAAACTGACCTGATAACAAAGTTACCCAGGAAAGAGGAGGTTGGAGTGTGGAAGGCATTTTACAAAAAGCAGTGCAGAAAACTTGATTCCCTCCCAGTTATTAACACACACACACACACAAAAGAGCCACTAAAATTGCTTTTAATTAAAGTTATAAAAAGAATCCGATTGTTATGAATAGTTGAGAAAAATTCTACAATCCCCAAATGATTAAAAAAAAAAAAAAAAAAAAAAAACTTGGCCAGGAGTCTTTGAACATAATGACAAAAGTAAGAAGCAAAAGGCAAAGGTCACGGAAGTAATACTGGGCTATGTTCTCAACTTTTCACACTAGCAAATTGGGATGTATTGCTGGGATCCATTTGTATAGTGCAGCATTACTTCATCCTGAAAAAGAGCAATTCAGTGATGTGTTAATTCTGCTGCCGCAAAGACACTTGCATTAACACCAAAGGAGGGCTTGTTTTGGCTCTCCATTGTGGGGCTTTCTCCAGTGTGTGTGAGCATGTATGTGCATTACATGAATGTGTACAGGTGTGTTCCTCCATGCTGGTGCATGTGGAGAGCAGAGATTAGCAGCCGAATGTCTTCTTCAATCATCCCTCCATGTTTTTTGTTTCTGGTTTGGTTTGGTTCAGATTTAGTCACGGTCTTCTGCTGCTGAGCCTGGAGCCCACTCTTGCTTTGACTAGTCCGCTGCCAAGTGCACGACTCAGAAATCCACCTGTCTCCCCTCACTCTGTGTCTTTAGGCTGTCTTAGCTAGGGTTACTGCTGCTGTGACAAACAAAGCAACTTGAGGGGGGAAAAAAGATATATTTGGATTATACTTCCACATCATTGGTCAAAGGAAGTCAGAACAAGAACTGAATCAGGGCAGGACCCCAGAGGTAGGAGCTGCCGTAGGGGACAAAGAGGGGTGCTGCTTACTGGCTTGCTCCTTATGGCTTCATCAGCCTGCTTTCTCATAGAACCCAGGACCACCAGCCCAGGGATAAGGCCTCCTCCATTAATCACTAGTTTTAAAAAGGCCTTACAGCTGGATCTTATGAAGGCATTTTCTCAACGGAGGCTCCCTCGTCTCTGACAACTCTGGCTTATATCAAGTTGACATGAAACTAGTTAATGCATAGGCACATGCCAACACGCCCATGAATTCTGGGATCTGAACTCACGTCTTCATGTTTACACTTTTCCCAGTTCACAGCACGTTTCCCGCTGGGCCATCTCCTCAGTCCGTAGCCGGAAGCCGTTGAGACATAGATGGCCATTGATGGCACAGGTTGTCATATTCACACTTGGCTAGTACTTTTCCACCAGGCTACACGTACCATACAGCTGTTTTGCCCGGTGGGAGTGATAGCAGACTTGGCATAAGATGGGACATTTACATGTCCTCACTTCCTTTCTTTAACCTCCATCTTACCTCCTGAACATGCTCAAAGAGAGCTTCTGCATGCACCCTCGTTAAACCGGTGGACAGCTTAGGCCTACTAGTCTTTTGCTGGCATTTTCTATGCTCTCCCACATAACTGACATGTTATTCAGTGGAGCCAAGGCTGAAAGCAATATGTCATCCTATGAACAAATGATTGTCTAAAACTATTATATAGAAATAGCTAATGTGTGAAATTACCATTTCGAAAGGAATTCTTCCTTTAGGGACTTGTATTAAAGACATGGTTGCTTAGTCCAAGAAAAGCCCCAGCACTAACATTATTGTGAAAAATTCTACAAGAATACATATGATATTCTTACTCATGGGAATATTTATTGTGGCATTGTTCACAATAAGAAAATAATTGGAAACCATAGAAATCATCATCAATGAGGGATAGTTAAAATTCTTTACAGCTAAAAACCATATGAGTTTGTGGATATATATATATATATATATATATATATATATATATATATATTCACAACCTGTTTCACTACATGATATAAAGGAGGTGCACAATAATATACTGACATTTGTATGTTGTAAATATACCTGTGTGTAGGAATAATGTTTGAAAGTATAAACAAAGTGTTAACAGTTATTACTTCTAGGGAATGAAAATGAGTGATCCTGGGATGGATTTTCATACTATCTTTTATATACATATTCTCTTTTATGCACAGTGTATTTCTCCCTTTTAATAAGAATTTTTTGATGTCAAAGGAGAATTTTACGGAAATAAAAATTACTCATATATATGAGGAATATATTATAAATATATTGTTACGTATAGTATATAATAAATATATATGAGGCACCAGGTGGGAAGGGATATAGCCTTTACCACCCTTGCATTTTCATTCTCCTTGCCTCAGTGTGAACTCACATTTCAGCCTTTGCTAGAGCTGAGGAGTCATCACCACAAGTTCAAAAAATTTGAGTTCATTTATTGTTTATGAGTCATAGAGAGCACGTTTATTTTCCTATTTATGTCAAAGGCTCCATGAAAGATTGAGAGAGTATCACTTAGAGAATGTTCTAGAATTCAGAGGAATGTGTGTTAGTATAAATCATACTCAGAATAGAGATCAGGAACTGAAGAATACCCATGTAGTTCGGTTATAAAGCAGTTTCCCAGCATGCCCAGGTCCTGGGTTCCATCCTTACCACTGGGGGAGGTTGTGGTGGCAGAAAAAGAAACAACACAAGAAATTAATTAGGTGCACTTTCCCTTGTTTGATCTTTGAGTTGCATCACATGGAACCAAATCCCCTGAGAGCTTGGCAGGGAAAGGCAGGGAGGAGGGCGCCTTCCTTCTGCTGTGATGCTCTGCTGTAGCAGAGGCTGCCTAGCCAAGAGTGCACGCCAGGCAGCTGGCAGAGCCTACCGAGGGACCGAGAGGGACTAGCATGTACGGAGCTCTATGATGAGCTCTGTGAAGGGACCCGAGCCACCCAGGGGTCCATGACCTTGGGGATGGCAGTTGGTAATTGAGATGTTTCTCACAGTGTGTTGTTTTCTTTCTTTGCATTAACTTTCCCGAGGCTCTTAGGCATTCTTAAAGATAAACTCAGATTAAAAAAATAATAAAACATTGGGAAATTATCTACACCATGGCCAGGTATGAGTCAGTCCAAAGCTCTGAAGGAAAAAATAGAAAAAGAGAAACGCATTGTCCTAATCCAGTCTCAACTTCCTGTGTGACACAGGGTACTGCAGATTCAATACAGCATGCCGTGTACTAGAAGAGACACTCGGAAAATGTGAGAGACCAGAGCTTGAGATCAGACACAAGTATGGACTCTTAATTAGGACTAATATTGCTCTTCTTGCCAAATTGCAGCCACCAATTTATTGGCTGGCTAAGAATTCCCTCCATTTGACATGTTGGACTCTATCTGAAAGAGATACATGTGGATATGGGTCTTTCCGCATTTAATGAGAGCTTTCCTTCACTGAGGTTGCAATAGTTGTGCTAGTGGAGATGTGCTCTGCGTGGTCACCTGCACCTCCGCCCTTTTCTGAAGGTTGGTTAGCCTCAGTCGGTGTGCATGCCGTTTAACAAGTGTCTCGGAGTCTGGATAAGAGATAAAGATGTAGACGCAAAGCAGAGGGAAGGCACATTCCTACTTTGGAATGACAGGAGATGGGGGCGCACCCCGTGTTCTTGATGATGGTGTTTCAAGATTTGAGTCACAAATCATGTGATCTGGTCTTGACTCTTAGCACGTGCGATGCTTAGTCTTTGCTTGTTGACTCGCCACAATTAGGGTATCTCAATGGGAAAGAATTTAATTAGTTGCCCTGTGGAAACACCTGGGAGAGAGTTATTTTTTCCAAACAGGTTGAAGTGGTAACATCTGTTCATTGTGGGTTGCACCATCCCCTGGGTAGGAGATCCTGGATCGTTTAAGAGTGAAAAAGCAAGCAGGCCATTATGAGTTGCCGTTGATGCAATGTGACAAACTGCTTCCTGTTTCTGCCACCTTGATTTCTCCACAGTGATGGGCTGTCACCTGGAACCGTGAACCAAATTGGCCCCATCTCCTTAATACGGCTGCTGTCAGTGTGTTTCTCCCCAACAGCATGAAGCAATTAAGACTTTGTTTTTCAAGTGACATCATCTCTTTGGCTCTCTTCCGATTTCACCAGTGAGCTGCACAGTCATAGACCGTAAAGGTCATTAGTTCATCTTTCTCTCTACAGAGCCCCTATATGATGCAAAATGGTGGTTCAGCTATAGCTCTCTGGAAATTAATAGTTCTCATACGGATGTGCAATATGACAGAAAAGGCTAGAAGAACTAAAGTCACGCCGCACCTCAAGCGCTGAGCCAGATCCCATTTCCCTTAGGGACTGCAGGGAGCTGTCCTCAGAGGCATGGGAAGTCCTCTAAAGACATGTGGTCCCTCCCTCTGTCTGGAGTCAGAGCGCTTGTGAGGGAAGAGGAGGGGCCAGAGCGAGCTACTACAAACACAGGTGTTGCCACACGAAGCTGCATCAGATCTTACCAGCTCCCTCTGGCTTTAAGCTTCCCTTTCGTCTTTCCCAACCCTTTTGCTTTGACACTAGTGTAAAGAAAACAATAAAATTGGCCATGGTAGTCCTTAAGATATCCTCATCCACATCAGGCTATGAACTGGGATACTAACGTAGGGATCAAAGGAGCTACCGCTGATCAAAGCACATGCTCCAGTAAAACTCTGTGAAATATTCGTTGTTGATATTGTACCCAGGAAGTTGGACGAGAAAGGTGAAGACCATCTCTAGATAATGATACAAAAAGTCAAATAAGGTCCACTGTATGCACTTCTTTGTCACATCAATTCCTAAGATGATGCAATTATGTAAATGTTTAAAATTACCTGTAAGCAGGAACCTCTGCTGCTGACTGGACTGTAAAACAGTGCTTCTCTCTCTCTCTCTCTCCCCCCCTCTCTCTCTCTCTCTCTCTCTCTCTCTCTCTCTCTCTCTCTCTCTCTCTCACACACACACACACACACACACACACACACACACACACCTACGCACACACAGTAACATATAGGTTTAAATATTTGTCACTATGCGTGGAACTATGACTAGGGCTTATGAATTTTCCTATTAAGTATATTTTAATTTTAAAAACACTATTTTTGGATTGGAGCTCATTGGTGTTTTTTTTCCCCAAAGACTTCTTTACAGTAATAGGAATAGCATGTTTTTTGACATCCTAAGTTCTTCAAATCTGCTTCAAAATTTGTGGTATGGTTCCTCTTGCACACTTCTTCTTTAAAAATAAAAATACTACAGGGACTGAAGAGATATCCGATCAGTTAAGAGCATATACTACTCACACAGATGGCCCAGGGTCAGTTCCCAACACCCACATGGCATCTCACAACCATCCATGCCTCCAATCTCAAAGAATCTAACACTCTCTTCTGGCCTCTGAGGGCACAGAACACACATAGGCATTTACATACCTGCCAGGAAAACAAACATACATAACAATATATTAAGAGTTGATATATATTAAAAGTAATGTAGGTATGAAAAAGCAAATTTCTACATTTTGTCTCTATTATTTTAAAATTGAGCTATTTTAAACAAACAGATAATCATACTGATCTTCCCTGTGTCCGTCGATCTCCTCAAACAAACGTGCCTTCAAGTAACAATGACAAAACCCCTAGTCAAAGTCATCTTACAAAGCATTTCCACGCTCACAGCTGCGTCAGAACCAGAAGAGGCAAACTGCGCTACCGTCATCGCAGCCAGCCCCTCTCTCATGGTGTCAGACAGAGTCCACGGCTGGAGTGCTCATGTCACGAGGTGTAGCTCAGTAGTCAGGAGCATGCCGTTTCTATCACCGACTTCCTCGGTGACAGCAGGCAACTCAGCTAACGTCCGTATCCAGCGGCCCTCGTCTTTACCTTTTCCTAGCCTTCTGAATAGCTGATCACTTCACCTGAGGTTGTTTGGATCCCTCTCAGGGAAGGCGCCGTGCGATGAGGCATGGCAGTCTGAAAATCAAGACAGGCTCTGGCTGTGAAGCACTGTAGCCTAAATTCAGTGGGAAATAGCATTCTGGACAACAGAGGGTGAGGTCTGCAACAGTTGGGATTGTCTTTCTCTACAAGTCTGGCTCAACCCTCTCTCAACTTTGCTACCGTAATAGTCAGACCCCAGAAACAAATATACCCCAGCCCTCTGCTTGACCTTTCTTAGAACTTTTATAAAGAAAGGAAATAACATGTTTTTCTTACCTGATAAAACCTGCTTCATAGATTCCAGAATCAAAGACGATGACATGAGGTTTTAAACATCGGCTTGAACATACTGCCTGTGAACTTCTGCAGCCTCCATATTAACTGTTCCATTTTTATGGTTGGATCATCCCAGGATCAACTTGAAGCCAGTCAGCTCTTGCTGAGTGGGGCTGAGTTGGTAAGACAAAGCATCGAAGACAGGAGAATTCCAAATTTCTTTGCAACGGAAACATTCTCTGCATATTGTTTTATTGAATGTCCCTAAAAATTGTATAATAATATTACATATAACTTTGTCCTGACTACATTAAGGAGGGCATCACTGATAAAGACGAATTTCACATTCCAATTTTTAATCCCATATTTTATTACTTCCTCCATGTAAGATTATAAAACTAAGTTCTTAACTTAGTGACGTGGCTACAGGAAAGCGAGATGTACTTAGATGCAATACCAAGCAAAACACAACAACTTTAACTGCAAAGTCAGGCCCATGGAAGATTCTTGAAGCTCATACAAGAATCATCTGGGCCACAGAGGTAGCTCAACAGGCAAGCGTTGGCCAGGAAGCCTGATGACCTGAGGACAATTCCAGAAGCCCACAAGGTAGGAGAGAACCGACTTCAACTTGTTCTCTGACCTCCACACACATGCCACGCACACACACACACACACACACACACACACACACACACACTCACACTCACACTCACACACAGATAATAGATGATAGATAGATAGATAATAGATAGATAGATAGATAGATAGATAGATAGATAGATAGATAGATAGATAGAATAACCTGTGGTTTACCCTAGTTCTGGGACATGGGCTATGTTTCTCAAGTAATTCCTATGATTTTTCCAGTGCTGTATTTCAATAAAACATTGTATAGTGTTCTATCCTTGATATTCAAAGAAGTATTCCTCTCAGTAAGTTGAGCACCGCTGCCAATATTTTGTCAAACATACATGGTCGTGAATTTAGGTATACAATTCCAAAGTGTGTGTTTGTCGTTCCATTTTCTTCTACTTTCCAGTGTGCAAGTTCATATTATCTCCTTCAATGGGGCATTCCACTCCTCAGAAGCTGTAGTGAGCATATGGATAAACGGAAGCACTCAGTGCCAGCAGACAGTAGGGCAGATGGGCTGTGTGTGTCCTTTCAGATGGTTACCTCAAAGCAGTGCCCTGTGCTTGGAGCTTCTTCATTAGTAGAAGAACCATAAAAATAGCCCTGGGGTCATCCATTTTGCTGTCAAATCTTCAGCACCACTGACAGTAAGAAGCAGTGTGCCAACTTCTTGAGGATTTATCCTCAGAATATTTTCCTCCTAAATTAATTCTGTTTCATCTTGGCCTTTTGTCCCTTGGAAAATCCAATCTACCCATTTCTCTACCTGTTAGGAGATAGATTTTTCCCTTAAAATTCTTTCAGTTACAACTCCAAACCACTTTTATTCTGCTTCTCGTTTCCCATTCTTGCTCTTAATTCCTTTCATTATTCTTTACATAAATTTCTTTCCCAGAGGTGTTCTGTGTAATGTCCAACAGCGAATAGACAGTAGAACTCACTGGAGACACTTCCAGAACATGCCTAGCTTCTTCCAGAATTTTCTTCCTCTGAAAGCTTTTGTCTTCCTTGGAGCTGTAGCATTTCCCGGAACTCTTATTTTTTTTTTTTTTTTTCTAATAGGAAAACAATTTTCCAAGAAATCTGAAATGCCTTTGGCTCTTGCTGCTGTTTCGGCTGCACAGCTGGGCCAGCTCCCTAGGGCCTTGCTTTACAAATTAGGCAATTGAACCTCAACCACATCCTTTTAGTAAACAGCAAACAAGAGCCACATTTTACTTAAATGTTCTACCGATACAGGACGGCATAGCAGGCTTCCCTTCCATGGAGGCAGCAGCGGATGAAGATGTGGCTCTGAGCTGTGCTCAGAGGGAAGGTGTCAGCAATTCAGACAGAGAGCTGATAAAGAGTCCTTTGAAAGCCTTACAAACTGCTGCTAAAAACTGTTTGACATCTTAATAGGAAAATGACAAAATAAAATGTCAGCACCCCTGCTTCCTACCTCAAACTTTACGAGACACACTCTAAGTGAAGATCACTGACTCCTGCTGCCAACGATGGCTTCACAGGCTACAGAAACAACTCCTCTAAATGCGCTCAGGAAAGTCAGAAGTGTCAGCCATCTGTCTACGCTGATAGTTAGAGTTGCATAATGTCTTTGATGTATTTCATTGTGTCCCTCCATTTCCTTAACATGGGCTTTGGGTAGGTTAGAAGGACTTGAATATGGGCAGCATACTAAAACATTTGTACCAAGGTCCCTGCCAGGACCAAAGATGGTGCCCCTGCTGTGTACACATGCAGAGTGTCTGTGTGGAACTCTGCTCCTCGCCCCCCTCTCTCTCTCCCCCCCTTCCCTTCTTCCTCCCTTCCCCAAGCCCTCTTCCCCTTCCCCTCCCCTTCTTTCTCTCTCCCCCTCCTCCCCCCTCTCTCCCCCCCCCCGTGTGTGTGTGTGTGTGTGTGTGTGTGTGTGTGTGTGTGTGTGTGTTCTGTAGAGTAATTGGTAAAGGTCAGATTCAATCAGCACTGGCTGAGCTGACCAGACTCTGCTCGGTGTTTCCCATCATCGGCCATCATTCCTCCTCCGAGTGGCAAAGCCCCGGCCACTGCAGCAGGGATGCTGGTAATTGCAACACACAGGAGATAGGACCCAGCTATGCAAATGGGAGCTCCGTTTTCCACCTTCTATTCCTGACTTTCCCAAGGGGCTTAAGACCTCAAAGAGTCTCGAGTTCAAAATTCACTGACCTCCAGAACATGAGAACAGGCTCTGAAGAAAGGCTGAAATTAAGGCACAAACATGTTAGACTTTCCATAGTCAAGACACAGTCCCTAGAGTAAGAACACGCCCCATGCAGCAAAAACAACGACACTGCCAAGATTTTCACTAGCTAAAAAGTAGCTCCTTAGCCATCTGAGTAAGAAGAAGGTGATATCATCAGTATCTTAGTGAGAGAAGGAGAAACTGGTTTCCTAACCTGTTCCCTTTGTAGTTTGTCAAGTGCACATATGAATAATTCTCCTGGGGGGAAAAAGCAAATAAACATGGTGTTGATACTCTCCTCCTAAGTTTCCAGTGACCTTCTAGAACATTGTGAAGTAATCCTCTGGCACTGTGTCAGACCTCAGCGTGTTAGCTTTTGCATTCCTGTGGGGGGGAAAAAAATACCTGAGAAAAACAAAGGACTAGGAATGCATCTTGGCTCATAGTCAGATGCTTCAAGGTCCTGGTCAAGGGGATTCTGGCGGGTGAGAAAGGAGGTATGGCAGGAGAAACTTGCTCACCTCAAGGAAGCCGTAAAAGAGTGAGGCAGGAGCAAGACATACTTGTCTGAACTTAAAGAAAGGGTGTTTAATGGATACCAGAGATGGCTGTTCTCCAAACACAACCCAAGCCGCAGTGCATGATGGGACGTTTCAGTCTCACAGGAACTAAAAAGTCACCCGCATAAATGAATATATGCATAGTACATTGTACAGTGTCTTAGCGAAACCGGATCGTATTATATCACAAACTACCTATGCAATTTTCTAGTAATAGGCGAATTTCACGGAGATGGATTTTTCACTTGACTTTTATTGACAATGAGGTGGGTTGAAAGTGTTCTATTTTGATGATCAAATACAGGTTTGCACCATCATTATAAAAGAACAGAATGCATTTACCTATTGAACTGTAAAAGAGGTATAATGAACCAAGCAGTCTAGCACTCAAAAATAGCCACATAAACAAGAAGCCTACTCAGACACTCCTGGAGAACTAACTCTCTTTAGACCAAACTGTGCCAACAGCCTTACAGCTAAGAGGTCCCTGCCAGGCTCAATATGGTACCCTTCTGTGTGCGCTGCAGAAGCCTTGGGGGGAGTTCCGCGTGCGTGCGTGCGTGCGTGCGTGCGTGCGTCTCGCAGAGAGCCATAGTAGAGGTGAAGGTCAGACTCAAGTAACACTCACTGAGCTGAAGATCACGGAGTGCTGGCCTCCATACATCCCACCAGCTGCTGTAAGGAACTGGGCAGGTTATTTATGACTTGCAAATGAAGAGAGACCCAGGTGACACGAGACCTGTTCTGTAGCACCACGCCCAAAGCAACACGCCCAAAGGTCAATGTTTGAACCTCTCCTCTCAACCCCGAAGTTCTAAATAAAAGGCTAGAGAGAGGACATAGTGGGTAAATGCGCTTGCCAGTAAGACCAAGTACCTGAGTTCGATCCTCAGGACCCAAGTGATGGAAGGACAAAACCAACTCCTACACCTTATCCTCTGACCTCCACCAGCACACAGTGTTACACCCACACACAAGATAACTACATGCGAAAAAAAAAATCAATAAATTCTTGATAAAAGATTGGAGGAGGGACAGTGGCTTATGTTTATGTAAATTCACCAATTACTTACTAAGCTCTCAGGATATGCCATGCTATAGGGCTCTGGGGACTAAAGAAATAGCTTAAGCATAACAGATATGACATTATTCATCAGCACATATTATAAATATGGTTGGCTTGAATCAATATAACCATACTGGCAGGAAGCCCAGCAACTCCCTCCAGAGAATTCTCCTTTGCTTATCCTAAACTATACAAACAAGCCAACGACTTGCCTAGTTAAAAAGGCATTTATCCCAGGCTCTAAGTGTCACGCAGGGACTGTGAAATCAAGCCACCTATGCCAGCTGATCGTCAGTCCTACATAATCCTGAAGGGAGGAATCTAATGCAGTGTCCCTGCCAATGGTGCCAGGTCCCTGGGAAATACGTTACTGTCGCACACCTAGACTGCAAAGTGATGGTTTCTCTCATGAGTAGGCATAAGCCATTATTTCTGAAAATATGCAATGCCAAGGAAAACTGAATCCATAAAACCTGCTGTGTGCTGTCTCACATCCTTCCTCAACTATGGGAAAGCTTGGGCTGATTTCTATCCTTGGGATCTGGGATTGCAGTGCAGGCCTACAAACACCGCTGAAGGCTACCACTTGCTTCCATTGTCCCATAAGCTGAAGACTATTTTTACATTGCTAAGTGATTTTTTTTTTTTAATCTCAGGGGATTAGAGTATAGCTCATTTAGTGGGGGATCTGGTTAGCATGCATGCAGCCCTAGGTTCAATCCTAGTATGAAAAATAAAAAATAAGAAAAGATAAAGAAATCAAATGAAGAATGCGTTCCCATGTATGAAGATTATACGAATTTTAAATTCTGGTACCCAAAAAGCCTAATTATAATAATATGTTTTACTTAACACAGTTTTATATAACTGAGGAAATATAAAAAGGCAGTAAGAATTAGTGCATCATGAGATGAGGAAATGCTCTTCATCTTGTTATCTGCTTGTTTTTCCTGATAATTGAGAGTCAAGAAACTTCAGGACAACAGACAGAGTCAAAATTGCCTACAGGTATTATGTGTGTTTTCCTAAAGACATCTCAAAAGAGCATGTTAAGAACAACAGGTAAATTGTACTCACTTAGAACTAGAATGTTTGTGGCCTTGAGTTTCACAGTAGCACTGTGATTCCATCCTTGATCTACACAAGGTACCATACCCCCAATTAAAAAAAGAACTTAAAATTTTATTTATGAAAGGAAATTCTTTAAGAAAAATAAGTAGCTCGATTCATATATGTTATTTAGTTTTTATAATGTATTTAAATGGGTAAGTCTTGCTTAACCTTTAAGCGTTGTCATGAATGAACTCCAAAAGCCAGGATCAGATATATTGCCACTGCGAAGAGGCTTTAGAATTCCTTCTCCCACATCGAGCTCCCATAACTTGGGTATGTTTCCCTAAACTTTTTCTTTCTAAAATGCCCATGCTTTCAAGTGTGTTCTTTTCCTGATCTTCATAAACTTCTGGCTCATGCAGAAATCCATTTCTGTAGCATAGTCAAGACCCTTACCTTTCCAAAGTAGACATCCCCAAGGCTCCATCCACAAAGAGACACACCAGCATTGCTGGGGTGAGTCTCCCCAGTATGGCTGACAAAAAGCATAGGTACTAAGACAGCAAATGTGTCCCTTCAGAGACTAAAGCCTTCAAACATAAAATATTATTCATCTGAACCTTTGTGAGAGGGGGAGGAGTTTGTGATTCCATCCGTTCCCTTTTGAAAGGACCCAGGGTTACTGACTTCCAAGGAATCCCCCTGGCCGTCCTGAAATGCTAGGGAAGATAGAGATTTGCTAGCCATAGATGTCAAAAATAAAATGTACATTCTACCTTACACAGCAGTCCAAGTGCCTCTCACGTTTGCAAGCAAGAGCGACTGCACAAGCCTTAAGCAGAGAGCGCCTTCTTAGAAGATAAAGTGACTCCCTTTTACAGGCCCCTGGCATTCCTTACTCGAAAGCATGCACCTGTAACAAACGTAGGTAAGTGATACCAGGAAGTAGGTGAGTGACACCAGGAGGGGCCCCAGTTCACCACAGAAGGAAGGTAGAGCCAGTCAACGCCAATGGAGAACCCACAATGGATCATGTAATATGATTTTTAAATAACAGTAAAAAAGACTAAGTGTCTTTTAAAGTAAATCGCTAAGTCTTGCCACTGACACTCAGAAAATCCCAGCAGAGCTAAATGCTTCTCTTTCAGTCATTTTTATGCAAATATATTTGGGAAATTACTGTTGTTAGACACTGTACAATGCTGAGAGGCTAGCAGTTATCCAGACAGACCGAGCGGAGGGAGACCAGTGTCCTGGGAGTTTTGCTTGCTCAGTTTGAGGAACCTTTAGAGCAAGATCAAAGTGCAAGTTTCTCTAGCAGGAGACTACCAGTGGACAGGTCTGTATGTACTCTCCTGCAGGCCCAAAGAGGCCACTGAAGCTCTCAGCTCGAGTGATGGCCTTAGATTGATGGGACTTGGAAGAGTGATGATGGAGAGACATCTATCCACATGAAGAGTGATGGAGAGACATCTGTCCACGTGAAGGGTGATGGAGAGACATCTGTCCACATGAAGGGTGATGGAGAGACATCGATCCACATGAAGGGTGATGGAGAGACATCTGTCCATGTGAAGGGTGATGGAGAGACATCGATCCACATGAAGGGTGATGGAGAGACATCTGTCCATGTGAAGGGTGATGGAAAGACATCTGTCCATGTGAAGGGTGATGGAGAGACATCGATCCACATGAAGAGCGATGGAGAGACATCTGTCCACATGAAGAGCGATGGAGAGACATCTGTCCACATGAAGGGTGATGGAGAGACATCTGTCCACGTGAAGGGTGATGGAGAGACATCGATCCACATGAAGAGCGATGGAGAGACATCTGTCCACATGAAGGGTGATGGAGAGACATCTGTCCACGTGAAGGGTGATGGAGAGACATCGATCCACATGAAGAGCGATGGAGGGACATCATCTGTCCACATGAAGCCACAGAGTGGAAATCTGAGCTGCTATGTATCAGACTACGAAGGTCTTTCTGAGCACAGACAGCAATGTGAGAAACAAAGCATCATGGGAGATGGCGGAAACAACCTACACAAGACATGAGGCTAGCCTAGGGCAAAGTAGTGGTGATAGAGATTTAAAATGAGCAGGAATTTTTGATACAGTACAGGTAAAACTAGGAAGGCAAGTGGACTCTAATATGTGTCATCTGTGTGACTGAGAGAATAGAAAACCCAAGTCCTACAGGAGAAGATTCGACAGATTTTGGGGGAAGATGAAAATTTCAATTTGGGGCAAGCATGTGAGAGCACGATTAATGGCTTTGTTGACTCTGCAGATGTGCAGCTCTTGTTTCCAAGCCTGGGGCTTAGGGAAGAATTTTGCACTGAAGGTATAGATCTTTGCCTGACTCATGCAAAGATGACATGAAAACCTCCAGATCAGAGCAGGTTATCAAAGGAGAGAGTGCAGATCAGAAGGAGAACAGGCCACCACTCTGTAGACCTGGTTCTCTCACACGACATCTTAGAAAAACAAAAACCCAACCCGATCTACCAATGCGATGATGTCACCCTTACCCAGCAGCCCCGACTGCTTGGAACAGTCTTAAGAAAAGGAAAAGAAGAGACCAATTTCAGAGCTAATACAATTAGCTTTCTAGAAGTCACAGAAGAGACCCACACGTGGCCACCCAGAGATTAATCTTCTTTTACGCTCAACGTTCAAAGTTGAGGATCTCATTTTCACTATGTGGTTAGGCAGAAGTTAGCAGGTATTTGAGGCACAAACCATGACAGCACCTCTGTGTCACTGGGAACAATGACTCAGATAGGAATTAAATACCCACAAAGACTGAGATCTGAACCTCCTTGTACTTGGTGCACTTTGGTTCCTGGCAGATAATTCTAATACATTATTCTTGAGCTATTGAATATATGTATTTTTATGAGGGCTAGCTTGAGCCATAGAGGGTGTGTGTGTCTTCTAACTACTTTTTGTTCAATGAGGAAATGAACTGAGAATTGAGTGGTAAAAGGATTAAAGCCACAAAATTCTCAGTCTCTCCAATGTGAAAATGACTGTGCCCTTACTCCGGGCTTGCACACACCACATGGATTACAAACTGCACATGAAAAAAATTCATCTCTATCAAAAGGTAATTCTGGAATCAATTAACATTATTTGAACATGATACTTAGGGTTTAAATATGAAGTTTTCCCCCCAGGAAAGTTTATAGGTTGAAGGCATAATCCCCAACTAGTATAATAAATCATTGAGAGGTGCCTAGACTGTCAGGGCTCAGCCTCCATGAGTGGATTAATCTGTTGATGGATTTATAGTTTGAAGCCTTATTTGGAAGTAATAGAACATTCAGAAGTGGGGTCAAAGTAAAGGAAAAAAGTCAATGGGTACATACCTTTCAAGGACATATCTCATGCCCTGGTCCTTTTCTTACCCCTCACTCCAGCTGTCCCTCCCTTCTACCCACTGTAAAGTAACTACCCATAAAGCAGGAAAGAAGAGAGCCAGGATATCATTGGTTAAAACCTCTAAAACTGTGAGCACAAATAGAGCTTCCTTCAAATTGTTTCCATCCCGTATTTATCACAACAATAAAAGCCCTTGACACTCACAATGGCCCTGATGTAGAATGGCCATGTGGTTTAGTTTCCACCCTGAGAGCTCTGGGAGTAACAGGGGCCACAAGGACAACAGGTGTCACCTCTCTTCAGCAAGGAAGGACAGGCAAACTTACTAAGAAACACCACGCCTGCCAACTGTACTCCCATTCCGAGCATCTTATAAAAGAATTGCTCCCAACCACATAAAGTGATCATTGACATGACTTCTGGTAAGCGCAATTTCTCTGTTCTAAAACATTTCCAGAAATATTTTAGCACCTCCCTACAGCTTTGAAACCCTGTGTGACTTAATGCCTGGGCCATTCTTTATCTGTGCCTGCCACTCACCAAGCACTCATTATATCCCAGGAACCAAGGCCATGGATTTATAGATGAGACTGGGAGTTGGGTGAATGCGTGCTTAAGCACACTCGTTCAATTCCCACGAAACCCATAAGGAATGAACTCTCTGCACTGATAAATTTACTGATATAGAGGTCACAGTGTTGGCTACATTCACAAAGCTAGTAGGTGATAACACTAGAATTTTATTTCAAAACTCTACCTGTGCTGGGGAGATGGCCTGCCACATAAAACACTTGCCACAAAAACAGGAGGACCTGAGTTTGAAGCCCAGAGACCACACGAAGCCAAGCACGTACCTGGCTCTCCAGCATTTCTTCAGCAAAATGGGAAGCAAAGAATTGCTGGGTGTTCCAGGGCCAGCTACCCTGGAGTACACAGTGGCAAATGACAGAGATCCTGTCTCAAGGGAGTTGGAAGCCAAAGTCTGATACCTAATGTCCTCTGACCTCTGTGCGTGTGTGTGTGCGTGTGTGTGTGTGTGCATGTGTGTGTGTGTGTGCATGTATGCGTGTGTGTGCATGTGTATGTGTGTTCCTCTATCCCTTTGCTATTATGGGGAAGAAGTAGAATACACAAAACTTAAGAACTCAAGAGAAGAGTTCGCAGCCATAATATGGCTGAGAATAAACAATAATTCAGAATTTCTGTTCCATCCAACTTCCATCTTCTGTGAATACTTCCCCATGGGATGCCTCCCTGTGACCCTACAAAAATTCAGGGAAGTTTCTCAGTGACTACCCCCTCCTGGAAAATAATACAAGACGTTTACTTCAGAACCATCATATCCTAATGCTGACAGGCTTCCCTGAAAGCATGCTGCAACAGTCACTAGCATGGCTCGTTAACAGCCATTTTGTTTCCTGACTGAGACCTTGCTCTCCTCGCTGCAGGCTTCTGCTTCATCAAAGGTCTTGTTATCAACGGGCATTTCCAGTGCAGTCCTAACCTGGCTGGGCATCAGACCCTCCCAAGGGCACTTATTACAGTAGTGCACCCTGAGTTTTCCCACCAGAAGCGCCAGTTCCCAAGGTCTGGTCATGGGCCAGGAAATCGATACTGTTAATAGGCTCCCAGAGTGATTTCTGAAGCAGTCAGTCCAAACACTCAGCCCTTAAAAATCAATAAACACCATCTGGGAGAATATTTGTATGGAAAAAAACATATATATATAAAGGAAGGTCTTGCCATTTCTGCCAAACTGACATTTTCTCCAACTTGCTTGTCTTAGTTTTGAATCCAGACAGCTAAGCTCAAGCAAAACTTCCTGCAAAGCTGGTAAAGCCCAGGGTAATGATTAATTTTATGTGTCAACCTAGATCAGCTAAGGGATGGTGGATGAAACATGGTTTCCAGGTGTGTCTATGACAGTGTTTCCAGAAGGAATTAGCATTAGATCAATTGGCTGCATCAAGACTTGCCCTCACCAGGGTGGTAAACATCACTCAATCTGTTGGAAGGCCTGCTTGAACAGAACAGAGGTGTGTTAAGATAAAGCCACTCTCTGAACAGGAGTGTCCATCCTCTGGTGCCTCACAGGGCCGTGCTGCTGGCCCTCCGGTGTTTGGACTTGGACTTCATCAAGCCAGTCCAGCTGCTTCCCCGGTTTGTAGAGAATGGTCAGGTCCCTCTGTGACTCCACCCCTCTCATCAGTATGCATACCATGGTGCATGAAGATTATTGTTCAGAAAACCCTGAGATACCCATCCCTTGATGGCATAATTTCACAATTCACATCATCCTATACTTTTCAGCTTTCGACATTTCTACAGCAGGTAACTTCCCTACAACTAACTGCAAGAAATCGTTTATATTTTTGTCCCTACATGTTAGTATTTTTGTCCCTACATATTAGCCGACATCTTCCCCCTGTGACCACACATGGGAGAGAAGCAGGTGAAGACAGGAGAGGCTCGTTTTAGCTCATTGTTTTAGAAGGCACCATCCATCCTGGCAGGGGACTCACGGCAGCTACATCTCAGCCCACGACCCCGCAGGACCTTGGGGCATGGCTTGTTTACATCTTAGTGAAGAGGAACTTAGTGTGAGCGTGAGGAAAACAGGAGGCATGTCCACTCCTAGAGGCATATATCTGCCAGTGAGGCCTCATGGCTCGGTTTCCATGACCTCTCAAAACACCTGGGGCCCCAAGCTTTCAGACACATGAGCATGTGGGGTATTTCACATCTAAGTAGCACATAGGAGGCATCATTGAAAATGAGTGACAAATAACTAAATGTGTTTAAAGTTTTTACATGAGATGTTAAGGAAGATTAAGGCTCATAAAGTCATGAAGATTCTGGAATTGACACACACACACAGGTGCATATACATACACACATACAAACACAGAGAGAGACAGACAGACAGACAGACAGACAGACAGACAAAGACAGAGCAACAGAGAGCCCTCTAGTATATGAAGGGATCTCTTGACTATGATCAAATGCCACAATTCTTTCTGTCTGTCACTATTTGATCGCACACTGGAATTACTGGGGACCCTAAAAGACCCTAATGCTTTGGCCACAGTCCCATACAGTCTAAATTACTTGATTTGCGTTTTTTAAAACTCTCAGGATAGCATGACTGCACCGCCCAGTCCTGCCTACTGTGGACACATACTCCACCAGAGCCAACTCTTCACACCTGTCCCATGATGAACCTTCAGGTCACTATGCAATAAGCAAGGCTTCCGTTCAGCAGTTCAACTCTCCCGGCTTTTGAGGAAACCTGGCTTCCATATTTCTCTATGAGTCATAGGAGTTTATGCACCCCCACCTCCCTCACGTGACTGGGATGGTTGCGAGGTAGCAGAGAACCCAGCCTATCTGCTCGCCGTGTTCCATTCATGTGCTCCCTCCTTCATAGTCTTCTGTTGCATGGAGGCTGGAGCGAGGAGGAGAAGAAACAACAGACTAATATTATGCTTAGTGGGGGAGGGGGAGCACCAAAGGTGCAGTCCCTGAGGGGGCAGCAGATGCTGAGCTCTATAAGCAAGCCTCTTTCAGAGCATCTTCAGACTGACGGCTCTCCCATACCCTGACTTCTGTGGATGAGACACAACCAGCAGTTCCAGTCCGTACTAGCCTCGGCTTAAGCTTTTAGTCTTGGGAAATGTTATTAACGCTATGGAGACCAGTGTGACACTTCATGTAGGCAGGTACTGTGCATGCCTTAAATGTTGTCTCCCTTCTCCTTGTCTTCTTTTTTGGTAAATCCTAAGATAAAAGTCCCCCAGCCCATAGCTGGATGGAGGAGCCTCTAGCTGGACTTTTGCTGAATTTTTTTTTCAAGTTCTGCGTCTGTGCCCTTGGCCTTTGATGGTTCTGTCCAATTTGCATCCAAGTCAGCCCTACTTGGGCTCTGTGAGTCTTGTTAAGTGTTTGTAAGGTCTGTTAAAACACAGCTTTCAGAGCAGACAGCACATAACAGAGACCTCAGAGGGACTTATATGGAGCTACCCTGGGTGGGTCACTTAAGCCAGAGTGAGGCCTAACAGGCGAGGGGGGGCAGCAGGGGGGAGGAAATCAGAAAAAGGAGGGTGGGAGGTAGAAATTGGAGTATGAAAGGGTCAGGTGAGACTTTTGCATTTTATCCCGGTTGCCTGGGCCACACGGGAGAATGTCAGCAAAGAGTAAAGTAATGTAACCCAGGTGTCAAGGGAGGAGTGGTGGGCATGGTGGCACACGCCTGTAATCCCAGCAGTCAGGAGGCTGAGGCAAGGTTTACCTAGTCAACTCAAGGCCAGCCTGGCCTGCACAAGACACAAGATACACTGTGCCTGGACCTCACTGGTCTGGAGGACATGACTTCCATATCTCCTACAGATCTATAAGATGCTTAACACCTCCTACCATAGCCTTCCACTCAAATCTAACACAGACATGGTAAGTGCGTCAGGCTTCATACGTCTTCAATTGGAACGCCAAGAATCTCAGTAAGGAAGTAAAATCAGTCTATAATAATCTAACTATAGCAAAGTAAGGGCACTATGCAGATAGAACCAGCCACTCAAAGCTTTGGCAAGCAAGAGTCTTTGAAGTCTTCTTTCTGTCCAGTACTGTCAGGGACTCCAGTGACCATGTGTCTTAAGAACTCCACTGACCGTGTGTCTTAAGGACTCCAATGACCATGTGTCTTAAGAACTCCAGTGACCGTGTGTCTTAAGGACTCCAGTGACCATGTGTCTTAAGGACTCCAGTGACTGTGTGTCTTGAGGATCTTCTTTCACCCCTTTTCAGAGGATAGTTTGACCCACTATCTTCTAAAAGTTTAAGTGCTCATAAAATTCGACCTTCCAATTTTACCTTCAGCATTCTCCCTACAAAAATACTTAAGTCTGTACATGATGTTGTAAGTACCCTTGCATTCACTTTACATTTCATAATAGTAGACATTGATGATCTAATTATCTCTCATTAGTTTAATGGTTAATTCATTAATTCATTAGGATTGATATTGCAGGTTGATATACATTGTATAAAGTATACCATTTTGAACTCCTGGAAGCAGAAATGAATCTTATGATAGTGAAAAGGAAATTAGAAACTAATTTCAAGAACTATGTCTCTAAGCTCCCTCTTTCAGAGAAGATGAATGTTTATTTCATGTGAAAACATGTTTACGAATGCCTCCAACAACACTCTCACATTTGACAGGGTTAGTCTTAAAACATCGGGGCAATGAGGGGAAGAAGCAAACAAGAGGAAATTACCACAGATTGAAAGCACCCTGACAGTTTTTTCCTAATAAAAGTACATCTTGCTTTTTGATTAATGACTTTGGGGGGAGGGGCATATTTGTTTCTTTGGTTTTTTGAGACAGTCTCTCATATGTCCCAGGTTGTCCCTGGACACGTGCTATAATCAAGAATGGCCCTTGAACTTCTGCCTCTCCCGCTTCTACCTCCCAAGTACTGGAGTTACAGTTGAATTTTACCATAGCTGATTTATGTGAAGCTGCAGGGCAAACCCAGTGCTTCGTTCATGTTAGGCAACTGATCTGACATCTGGGCTACACCTCCCATCCCCCCCCCGCCCATACCCCACACACACACACACACACAGCACCTGTATGTGACTTTAAAAATAAAAAAGAAAGAAAGAAAGAGGAAAGGAGGGAAGGAGGGAAGAAATGAAAGAAAGAAGGAAGGAGAGAGACAGAGAGAAAGAGAGAGAGACAGAGAGAGAGAGGGAAAAGAGCCGTTAAGAAATGCAAAAGAGTGCTTGTCCTAAATCTTCCCTATTTCAAGCTCTGCTCACAAACTAGTTGCTGTTCCAGTCCCCTCGGTTCCTAACTTCTGCCATTATTGAAACCCTAACAGCCTGTGCTTTCCCAGATCCTTGTCTTTGCTTGCATCTCTGGGATAAACTGATGTTTTGCCACTTCCCTGATGTCATCAATGTAAATTACTCCATTGGCCTCCTGGGCAGCCAGGACCCTGAAAAGCTTAGTGAATTATAGGAAACCAGATGTTTCATGGAAATCCTGAGGCATGGATGGAGCTGCAGGCATAACCAAGGTGGCCTCAGAGCAGAGGTGTGAAGGACTGACTGGCAGCCGTCCCTCTCCCTAACTGGCTCCTGTATGTTTGGGCTGCCTCCTCCATACAAACAAACAGTGCCCTCCTCTGTCTGGCTGTAGAACTGTACGAAGCAACAGCTTTGTGGACTATCCCTAGGTTCTGTATCTCACACAATGGGCCCAAGACACTGTGAAGTAGCATCTGTGGGTAAGGGGGTCAGTGTAGAAAAGCTGTCGCTCTTGTTCTGCCATAAATCCACATCCCGATTTTACGAGGACTGAAAAAAGATGGTGAAAACATGAGCAACAGGGTAAGCCCCATTTATCAAACTGACAGTGAAAAATAATTAAAGAGCTTAAATTTTATATCACAGTCACACAGAGGAAATAATGCTATGGCTGGAAGATCAGCCCAGGCTTTCTGAGAAACACTTTGACAACAGGCTTTGTAATTATTGTTGATTATTTATTTATTTATTTGTGTAAATCTCTTTACTCTATGTCATTCTGTAACGATACACTTGGGGACATTTCCAGGGAAATAGCCCCAAAGATAACAAAGTGATTGATTAAAAGATGCTTAGAGCTGTCACATATTTTATTTCTATATAGTGGATATCTCACAGGGGTGGGGGCAGGGGGAGGGACAGACTCAAATGGCACATAGTAAAGGAATAACTATGTAATGGTCAGTGCCATACTGTGGTCACACTTTGCCTCACAGCCGGTAAGAATGGTGACTCCAGGGCTGACGTCACACGCAAACCCACTGTGAACAGAGAACACCAAATGCTGTTCCCCTACGGGCTGTAACCCAAGTGTGTGTTATGGTGATGGATTTCAGACTAAATAATTAAAGTTTAGCATCCATCCTCATTTTAAACACGATGCAGCATTGAGTAATAAGAAAAGGAAGTGAGGGAACATGGGAAAATGACTGCCAGCCATTGTTTTCTACCTCATCTCACCGTCTTATCCCAAAGTTGCATTTCTCCACTTGAGACGTTGCACCAGTGCCTTCTAAAGGCAAACATGGCATCCACTAAAGACTAAAAAAGAAAAGAGTCTTAGAGACTGGAGTAAAGTTCTCTCTCTCCCTACTTGTAACAACTTGTAACAACTTCACTCTTCCGATTCACATAGACACATCGGTCCATTTGTCATTATTTAAAAATCTCCAATTGAAGGCTAAAAATCAAGTTCACCAGAAGACTCAATAATATAAAAATCAATCAAAAATTGACCAAGTTTCTCAGATTCCCAATTACAGCTTGCCCGAGACCCCACATCAGGAATCTAAGCAGAAACCCTGAGCCTTTGTCATCAATTATTAGCAACAAGAATCACATAAGGACTTCATTATGACCTCAGTCTCCTGGGCCTCCTTTACCAGAGATGTCATGTAAGTCTGGGCAAACAAGCCATGGATGGGTTCCTTCATCTCGGCAACCCTGGGGCCTTCGGGGCCAGCAGGACCCTAAAATGAGATAAGTACAGTCTAAGTGGCAGTACGGCTTCCACAGTGATCTGGCTTGTCAATCTCCTCAGAATTGGATATCAGACACTTTATTAGGAAGCAAGATCCAGTGACTGCTTCCCTTCCCTTTCACCAACCCACAGACTGAGACTGTGCCATTGTCACTTACAAGCCTATGTTGGCCTCACCACTGTGCATCCTTGTCCAGTCATTAGGCAGAAGTCACGGTGGCTCCCCCTTCACGCTGCCTTGAAGCCCAATCTCCTGAAGCCCAGCCCCTGGTTGACTCCTGACATCACCCAGCCTACCTCCCAGAGGATGATGAGCATCAGAGAACCTCCTCTCCGAGATAGCTTCAAATGTGGCAAACTAACCACTGGGAAAACTGTCCTCTTTTTTACCACAAACAGAATTCTGCCTAAAAATGGGCAAGCTTGGATGCAGGCAGAGATGATGGCCAAACTCTGCCAAGACATGGTAAGCAAGTCCTCCTCAATAGTTCCTGCCTCACAACTATGCCTATCAGATATATTGGGTCAGAAGGCTGAAGATGATGCTACAATGTTACAGAGAGTTTTGGGTGACTATTCAAATAGCAAACTGTCTCTGTTATCTTCTCATTTGGAAAGCTACTAACCTGCACTCTCGGCATACTCAGGTAATCAAATTTATTCCTTTTCAAGTCTCTGATGGGGTTGAAGACCAGGTAGTTTAGTTTTACAATTAAGCTTAGTTGTTTAGGAGTTAGGATGTTTTTAGGTCTAGATAGATAGATGTTTTAAATTGATAATGATGAGACATGACACATATTGGTTTACATTCAGAATTTTAGAGCCACCAAGATAGGAAAGATGTTTTCTTCAAGGCTGCCAAATACAAATACCCACACTAAGAATTGTAACATTTATATAATTCCTGATTTTGTCATGGTTCTTCTTGCTGTAGGTAGTTTATTGTATATATGTGTAATAATATAAATGTATATGTAAAAAAAAAAACTTAAGAAAAAAAAAAAGAGTTGCCTTGGTCATGGTGTCTCTTCACAGCAATAAAACCCGAACTAAGACAACTATAGTCAGTATTTCCTAAGCTGCCTGGTTGCATCTAGAATATTCCCATCTGCCATCTTCCTGGAAAAGCCTTTTTTTTTTTTTTTCTCTAGAAGCCACAAAGCTATGCCTGTGTCTGTTTGACTAGTAACTGACTCAAGAAGTCGCTTTTATTTTTGGCATTCCACTAATACAGGATGAGAAGTGGGGTGCTGTTTGCATGTATCTGTGCATGTATGCATACCCTCCTCAAGAGCAAGCAACTATCACAGCAGACGAGGCCCATTCCGTCCACAGTTCTTCAGTTACACACACTCATTAGCCAAATCGTGCCAAGATGCTTCTAGATATGCTGCACCAAGGATTCAAGTGAAGGGGAGAAGGGGGAAAGTAAAATTCCCCGGCACTGGGAGAAATGCAAAGTCCCACTGAGCCTGCCTTCACATTTGAAGCAGGGCCTCCCACCTGAGTCTGAGAGTCGCCGCTCTGTCCATGCAGGAGCAAAGCGCAACAGACTGCATGATGGGTAAAAATGACCCTCAACTAACAGAAAGGCTGAGCATAATGGAGCAGGGTGAGTTTTGCGGTAAAGCAAAGCATTTTCTTTGTTGCATTCAATAATCCTGGTGCTTCTGCAAATTATTTAATCCTTCGGTGTCTCACTTAACTCAAGCATAAATAAAGATGAGATCCATAGGGATCTATCTTACAAAGACGATGGATATAAATGTGAGTGTAGTTTTAGGCACTGATAATATAAATCATATTTTTTTACTGTTTACTGTTTTAATAGTTATTAATATGATTGTCATTGTCTTATAACCTAATTATAATTTTTCTTAAAACAATTTGCATTTATTTATTTATTTATTTATTGTGTGTGTGTGTGTGTGTGTGTGTGTGTGTGTGTGCATGTGTGTATCCAACTTATCCCGGGACCCCCAAGGAAGTCAGAGGACAGGCTTAAGGAGTCATTTCTTTCTCTGCATCACTAGTGTTCCAAAGGATGAACTGAGATCCTCACACTTGGCCATAGGTTCCTTTACCTGCTGCGTCATCCAGCCATCCCCCAGCGTCTTGTGTTAGTAGAAACTGTACAGCTGAAGTTACACAGACAAGCTTCTTCTCGTCTCAAAGCAGAAAACATAGAACGGCAATGACTATATGGGTAACTTCACAAGACAGCCAGTCCTCTACCGAGATAATATATTCATTCACATGTGTTTATGCTGAGAGGTTGGTGAGCATGGGCTGGGGTTTATTAGTCTGACCCACTGATTAAACGGATTAGCTAACTCATAAAGTACAGAGTCAGGAGTGAGCCAGGAGATGACAGGATGAAAAGTCTCAGTAAATAAGAAACAGGCCAAAGAAGAGTTGCAAGTTCAGGTCCGGAGAGGCCTTATCCTGCCTTATCAGAGTGTCAACAATCACACCTAATGGAATTTTTAATGATCTATTGAAATCTGACTGGATGAAATAAACAGTGGTTCCTTATAAGCTCAGATTAAACACTTAATTAAATGTGCAGAGCACAAGCTGCATACTTTTTTAATCCAGTCCCCAAAGCAGAACTGTCCTTTCATAGCTAGCTGAGAACACAACTAGATCTCCAAGGGGGCAGTGTGCTCGCTGACAGCCATCAGGATGCCATGGCAGCGATGTCCCTGCCTCTCCCCAGACGGGAGCCCTCACACTGCTGAGTTAGAAAGTTGAGAGCAGAAACAACTGGAGCTCAATCAAAACATCAGTAGATTTTTCAAACTTTTCATTTTTACCATTTCAATCAACCCTCAGTCCCTAAGACATCTTTGCTTTGTCTTAAACCAGCTTTAAGGAGGCCTACAAGTAACTCAGTGGGTACCTGCACTCAACTCCTCAGGCCAGTTCAGTTCCAGGACACACATGGTAAAGGGCCAAACCAACTCCCACAAGTTGTCCTCTGACCTTTACATAGATGTGGGCCGGGCACGGTGGCACACGCCTGTGATCCCAGCACTGGGGAGGCAGAAGCAGGTGGATCTTTGTGAATTCAAGGCCAGCCTGGTCTATAAAGTGAGTCCAGGACAGCCAATGCTACACAGAGAAACCATGTCTCAAAAAATCAAATCAAAACAAAACATACATTGATGTGGATATGATGGTGAATACACACATACATACACTCACACACACATACAATTACACATGCACACACATACACACTTATGCACACACACGGAAGCACATGCATGTACACACATACACACATATGCCCATGTACACCTGCAATCACATGCGGGCACACACACACACACACTTTGCTGGTTTTGTTCTATTTAGTTCAATTTTATATTTATTAGTTGTTTTTCTTAACTTAACTTTCAGTTAAGTGTGTCTTCATCCAGGATCCTCATGAGAAATTAAAATACAAGAAGTGTGCTCTGTTGATCAAATAGCTTAGAATAGATTTTGGTTGGTTGGTTGGTTTTTCGAGACAGGGAAATAATATAGATTTTAATTACCAGTGGACAAAGGGTATTAACCAGCGATGATATAATTAATATAAGTATCAAATTATTATTTTTTTTTAATCACGGCATTGGTTGCATGGCTTTTCCCGTGGAGGAACAAATGTCAGATCACCATAGTTCCGGCACCAACAGCAAGTGGAAGAAATGACTCAGCCCGAGTCTAGCTTGGAGAGCTAAGGAGTATATTAGAGTTGCTTACAGAAGCATGGATGGCAGATGGTTTACAGGGTACGGGTGTCTCCAAGGCAGCTGCTCCACCAGAAACCCTAACCAAATGTGGTGACCTCTCAAAACTCCCAAAAAGTGTATTACTGGAGATCGAGGGCAGTTCCCCGGCAGAACATCATCACCCCAAAGCATAGGATTACTGGCATGGCATCCTGGAGGAGGTGCCTACAGCATGAAGGAGGAACCTTCAACCTGGAGGAGGTGCTTATAGCACAGAGGAGAAGCCTTCAGCCTGGAGGAGAAGCCTATAGCCAGGAGGATACGCCTAGGACCTGGAGGAAGTGCCTAGAGCATGGAGGAGGAGCCTACAACCTGGAGTACTAGCCTTCAGCCTGGAGGAGGAGCTGACAGCCTGGAGGAGGAGCCCACAGGCTAGAGGAGAAGCCTTCAGCCTGGAGGAGATGCCTTCAGCCTGGAGGAGGAGCATTCAGCTGGGAGGAGGAGCAGACAGCCTGGAGGAGAAGCCTTCAGCCTGGAGGAGGAGTCTGCAGCTTGGAGGAGGAGCCTACAGACTGGAGGAGGAGCCTTCAGCCTGGAGGAAGAGCCCTCAGGCTGGAGGAGGAGCCTACAGACTGGAGAAGGAGCAGACAGCCTGAAGGAGAAGCCTTCAGCCTGGAGGAGAAGTCTGCAGCTTGGAGGAGGAGCCTACAGACTGGAGGAGGAGCCTTCAGCCTGGAGGAAGAGCCCTCAGGCTGGAGGAGGAGCCTACAGCCTAGAGGAGAAGCCTACAGCCTGGAAGAGGAGCCTGCAGCTTGGAGGAGGAGCCTATGGCCTGGAGGAGGATTCTTCAGCCTGAAGGAGGAGCTTACAGCCTGGAGGAGGAGCTTACAGCCTGGAGGAGGAACTTCATGGATTTTATGGTTCTGAGCTTACAGAGACTTCTGAGTCTCCTTCCTCCCCTACTGAAGGGAACATTAAAATGCTGAGGCAATTCTTGCACAACGAAATCCGATTTCTAGCCACTTGTTGCGAAGCCGGAGCATGTGCCAGTCCATACCTGCCTGTGAACAAGATAGCGTGTTTCCCTCCAGTGTCTTAAAGCCTATAGTAGCAGCATGGCGCGTTTATCCATTCACTGTGGTTACAGCGAAGCACAGGACTCTGAGGGAAAACCTGGGCCCATTGCCAAATGCGGGGATCAGAACCCTGTCAAAAAAAAAAAAGGTAAGCACCTTGAAAGCTACAGGGATTGACAACTATTTATGGCTATTATGAAATCTGTAAAGGTCATGACAACAGTAAGAAATAATTTGTTTATTATTTTCAAATATTAAAAACAGCAAGGGAAATAGCCAAGTAACCATTAACGATATTTTAAAGATGCTATCTTGTATTAGTGAGGCTTTGGGAGTAGGGGAATCAGCCAGATAAAATATTAGTAAAAATAAGATAATAGCATTACAATACTCCATATGATATGGAATTATACATAAGAAACTTTTCTTTAATGGGGGGTTTTGGTCAGGCGTGGCAGTGCACACCTTTAATCCCAGCATTCAGGAGGTAGAGATAAGTTTGAGGCCAGCCTGGTCTACAAAGAGAGTCCAGGCTAACCAAGGCTACACAGAGAAACTCTGTCTTGAAAAAACAAAAACAAAAAAAGTTTTTTGAGGTTTGGAGGATTTTTTTGTTTTTTGTTTTTGTTTGTTTTGGGTTTTTGTTTGTTTGTTTGTTTGCCTGCTTAAAATATCTATTTTAGGTATTTACATTAAAGAAAAAAATAAAAATATGGACCAACATTAGGTGCATTACCATCTCAGTGTCTGCTGCGCTTGACTGTAAAATCTCCTCCCATGCTGCATTTGAACAGTGAGTTCTCAGGCAAGTGCGCTGTTCTGAGAAATTTTGGAAACTTTAGGGGGTGTAACTTAAGTAGAGGAAGTGGGGTACCAGGAGATTGCTTTGTAAAGTTGTACCTGGGGCCTGGATTCTGCTTCTAACTCTCTACTTCCTGTCCACCAGGAAGTAAACAGCTCCTTCTTCCATATTCTCCCACTACCGCTGTGTTATGCCCACTCACAGGACTGAGTCACCATTTGGTACAAACCCTCTGAAACCGTGGGCCACAATAAATCTTTTCTCCTTTAGTCTATCCTCTCGGGCATTTTAGGATGATTATTAAGCTTATGATAATAAATAAGTAATAGTTCAGGCAATGGGATACTGCTGTCACCAAAGCATAGCTATAAAGAATATTTGTTGGCATGAAACATTCACAATATACGAGGTCTGTGGTGGCTGATTAAGTAAATGCCCTACAGCTTGACATAAGGTATAATCACCAAAGAGAAAAATGCCCTCATAAGGTCAAGCTGTCAGGCGTTTTCTTAATTAGTGATTGATAGGAAAGGGCCCAGCCCATTGTGGGTGGGGCCGCCCCTGGGCTGGAGGTTCTGGGTTCTATAAGAAAGCAGGCTGAGTGAGGAATGGGGAACAAGCCAGTTAGCAGCACCCCTCCAGGGCTCCTGGCCTCGCTGCTTTTGATGATGGACCATTATATGGAACTGTGAGCAAAGTAAAGTCTTTCCTCTCAAGCTGCTTTTGGTCACGGTGTCTCATGACAGCAATGGTAACCAGAACTAATGCAAGGTCAAGTGAGAATATTGCAACTTGGGCATAGGGACTTTTTCTGCTAAACACACACACACACACACACACACACACACACACACACACACAGCTCCAGAAAAATTCACAAAAGACACCAATAAAGTTATCTCTGAGTGAAGAGATTATAATCTTATAACTATAATTATAATTTTTCTTTTGGGGGGGCTCTTCTTGTTTGTCTCTACTTTCAAAGCTTTTACACTAAGAAAAACATATTGCTTTGGTAATTACAAAACCAAAGTTATAGGATTGGGACAAATGTGTTTGATTTAAAGTATTTATAATGGCAGCCTTATCCCACTTCCTAGGGAGAACATGAGCTAAAAGATTATTTTTTAAACACAGAGAACATCAAAGGAGAGGAGGCTGTGTTCCTGAATGCAGGTCCTATGCAACGCCATTGAGAGTAGAAAAGAATGATCCAGAAAAAAAGACACAAGGTGAGGGGATGGGAGGGAGAGAGAGAGAGAGAAAGAGAGAGAGAGAAAAAGAAGGAGGAGGAGGAAGAGGAGGAAGAGGAGGAAAGAAAAGCGAAGAGGAGAATGTGGGAACATACATCTGTGCCTTAAAAGCTAGTGTAGTTAGGAGAACTTCAAGAAGGGAGGGCTTCACAAGCACATACATGAGGAGTGCACCTGTGCACACACACACAACAGAGAGACAGAGGCAGAGAAGGGATAGAAACACAATGATTACTATGATATTATCTGGCACTATTATCCTGGGATTATACCTGACAAAGGGGTAAGCCAGAACGCAGCAGAGATCTCTGCACATCCACCTTTGTTGCTGTACACATCACAGTAGCCAACTTGTGGAGTCAGCCTAAGTGTCTATCATCAGACGAATGGATAAAAAAAAAAAAAAGGTACAGACCCGTAATGCACTTTTATTCTTCCATAAGAGAGGGCTCTTTTTATTTGCAGAAAAATTGATAGGACTGGAGATCATATTATTAAGCAAAGTTATGTGGGCTCAGAAAGGCAAATATGACACTTCATATTTAAGGAACATGTGCATATATGTGCACAGATATGACTATTTGAGAAGGAGAAAGAGAGTCTGAGTAAGAAAAGGGAGGGGTGACAGGAGAAGGTAACAGGTTGTAGAAGTTTAAACATTATGACTTCACCCAGCTTGGCAAAGTCTGAAGTGGTATTAAATTCCTCAGTGTGGCAGCTTTTATGCAGCTCCTTCTAAAATTCATTAGAGTAACTAATCTGTAAGTTCAACACTGTTTGAACTTTCTGATATTATACTTCTAAATTTAATACACAAGAAACTGATTTTATGAGCAAATCACACATACATAATATCTTTATGACAGTATTTCATGTAAAACAGAAGAGTTAGGCCATACATATATGCTAGTATTCACCTTCTCTCTGGCTGGGAAAATATTTCCGTTCCTTCAGTTTTGTAGCAGAGACCCCATCATTAACGTGTACACATTTCACAGTTAGTCTTTGATCAATGAGCAATTAAATGGGTTTAATACATTGCAGTGATCTACACATTAATTTGCTTGGGAGTGGAAAACAACAGCTCAACACAGGATTGAGCTAATGGCTTTTGAGCAGATGTGCCCAGTGCTAAACTGTTCTGGAATACAGATGGAAGTGCATCATACCACATGGGCACCCGGTGATTTCTTAATGAGCAGGTGACATCATGGAGATTGCAGGACATAACGACACCACGCACAGACAGAAAGAAGTTTGAGGTCTTCTGCACTGCAGACCTGACACTGCAACTACGGTTTTTATGGAAATTTTCAAGCCTCATTAAGATTATAAATGAGTATGTTTAGATGATTGGATTATTAAGTCGATATCTCCCCTCCATGCCTCCCCCAAAGTCTTAAATGCCCACAACTTTCTATCAGGGGTTTTCATTTTTTTCCTTGGCTGTAGAGTGCCAGAATGTGAGTTCTAAAAGCCAGTGAGACCAATAAATAGCACCCTACACTCTAGGAAGCACCATTGATTCTTCCTTCCTACGGCCGCGTCAGCACAGGGTTCCCAGGAGAACTCTCCAAGTCAGCCTCATTTCGTCACTAATGAATATTTTAGAATAGTGACGATGTCAATTCATCAGAAACTTTTTATCAGCATCACACAAGCTCATTGCTTCCTAAATGGGCTCAGAGTTTTCAGCATCCAAGACTTTTCTTCTTTGCTATCCTTTTTTTTTTTTTTTTTTTTTTTTTAAGACAGAGTCCCATCTCAGGCTGGCCTTGGATTTTCTGATTAGCCAAGGTTGGCCTTGAACTCCTAATTTGTCTGTCACTACCTCCCAAGTACTAGAATTACAAGCATGTGCCAACACAGATTTTACAACTGGTTAAGTTTAATGTGTGATTTTTTTCATTTGCATCTTTCTTCAATAAAGTTTTTTAAAAATATGGATGAAGTAAATTATTATTTATAGAGTTAATGTAGATTACTTTTTCCTTAATGTCAAGGTAAGATAAGAAAAAAATGACCTATGTGAATTTTGAAAGGTAAAAATACAGAAAACTAAAAAATGATTAAACTGAAAACTGCGTAGAAAGAAAAAGGTCAAATAATGTGCTCGCTTCCACTTCCATCTTTAATTCCAAACTTCAGCATTTCACTCAGTATTAAACACCATTCCAAACAATAATAACATCACTTGTAATAAAAACCTAAACATAAATGTAGCTTTAGATATCTGGATGCACAGGGATTTTTCTAAAACACAAGTAACAACAACAGAAATGTTGTGTTCACAGATTTGTCTGCATTGTCAAGCACACTAAGGCTGATTGCTTTGATTATTCAGCCAGGAGTCTTGGAGAACATAAACATCACATCGGCTCGTAAGCAGCTCTAACAGATGAAAACACTAGTCCTTCCACACAGGATGAAAGCACAAGGTCAACTCACACACCCGAGCATTTTTATGTGATGTGAAAAAAGCATACTTCTGAGAATTTGAAAAGTTTGAATTGGAGCCTTTCTATAGAAAACGGTGTTATAGAAACACACGATTTCCATGAAAGTAGGCTGAGCAAGAACTTAAAATATAAAAACTTGGTTGCCATTGAAAAAAAAAGAATGAAGTATTGATAAAAAATATTTAGAAAACTAGAAACAAAATATGCATATGTATTTAAGGGCTGGAGAGATGGCTCAGAGGTTAAGAGCACTGGCTGCCCTTCCATAGGTCTTGAGTTCAATTCCCAGCAACCACATGGTGGCTCATGCCCATTTATAATGAAGTCTGGTGCCCTCTTCTAGTGGTCAGGTCTTCTGACAGTCAGGCAGAACGCTGTATACTAATAAATAAAAAATAAATAAATAAGCCTTTTTTTAAAAAATAAGATATACGTTTAATTGAATTCTTATTTTAATAATGGACTGATCTTATAGCTTATAAAAGGTCATATTGTGAAGCAAACTTCTTTATTCTGGAAGTTTCCTTGTTCCTGTTGCTGTGACCAAATGCCTGGGCAGAAGCAATTTAAGGTTTGTTTTAACCAACAATGCCAGGTTACAGTCCATCATTGCACGGAGTCTGTGCAGAAGGAACTAGAAGCATCCATTCATGTCCACCGACAAGAGCAGAGATAGGATGGATGCATTGCATGATATGTAATCACACTGTGAACCCCAAGATTGTGTACTAGAAAAATCTATTTCAAACCGTGGTCTGGCTCAGTCCTAGCACACACCTTGAATACACGAGTTTTCTGTAAACAGGATTAAATAAAGTTAATCCTGGGTCAAGCGGCGGAGCAAGGAATAAGTTGACAGGACCTGAACATAGGAAAAAGAAAACCATAGACAGGAAGTCTGGAGGAGGATAGAGAGACACACAGGAAGTAGAAAGAACGGACACTGAGCAGAAGGGTTTTTAAGACAGCTTGGAGAAGGGGCTTTTTCCTTCTGTGATGTCCACTGAGGAGGAAGGTCAGCTAGGTGCTTTCTCTGCCTCTCTGAGCTAGCAGGACTTCACTCTGCATCTGGCTCCCTAGTCTACATTGGTAAAATGAGACGTTCGGGATTTTGTTTAAAAAAAAAACAAAACAAAACAAAAAAACATTTTGACACTTCAACTCATAGCACAACTCCACAGACAGAGAGATCGCTCCAGCTGCAGACAAACCGAGAAGCCATCAGATTTGAGAAGTCCTCAAGGAGGGCGTTCAGGATGGGAAGTGGCATAGCAGAAGGCTTTAGGACCCTGCATAGGGGTACTCAAGATGGCTTGAAAACAGAAGCAGCAAGGGGAAAAGTAAAGGGCACAGGCATGCTAGTGCTCACTTTGCTGTTTTCTTATACAGTTTAGGAGCCAAACCTGAGGAAGGAGTGCCTCCCACTGTGGGCGGGGGCTTTCCCCACCAATTGATTTATGGATGGATGGATGGATGGATGGACAGATGGGTGTCTAGGTCCAGCCTGACCTAGACAGTGCCTGGAGAGACTCTCTTTTCCGGTGATTCTACGGCTGTGCCAAGTAAAGTTTACAATTAAAACTACTTGTCACAAGAAAGCACTAGACACCAGAGCTTTGTGGGGTTTCTTTTGCGGAAAACATCAAGCCACACCTTCGCTGACGCTGCGGGGTTCCACCTAATCCTCAGTTCCTGGTTTCTGGGCACCAAGAAGAACAAGGCTAAAGCAGGGTGCAAGGAGACAAGAGAGAGCCTGACTGGGGCTTGGAGACACATTCTGATGAGGAATGGACTTGTTCCTAAGGATTGTTAGCCTAGGGAAGAGAAGCCCCAAGACTAGCATGGCTGATCCCCCAGCCCCGTACGGTGTCTGAAGAGCTATATTCTACAAAGTAAATTTGATTTATGCCTATACTTTTTTTTTTTTTTTTTTTTTTTTTTTTTTTTTTGAGACAGGATTTCTCTGTGTAGCCTTGGCTGTCCTGGACTCCTTTTGTAGATCAGTCTGGCCTTGAACTCACAAGGATCCGCCTGCTTCTACTTCCCAAGTGCTGGGATTAAAGGCGTGCGCCACCACTCCCGGTTGGAATATAGGTACGCATAGGAAGTATTCACCACTAGGTCTGGGGAGGTGGCTCAGAAGGTAACCACACTTGTGCAGACATGAGGACCTGAGTTCAAATCCCCAATATGCACATAAACATCCAGACATGGTCGCACACTTTCCCACTGTTGTGGGATGCAGAGAGAGGAATATCACCGGGGCTTGTTGGTTGCCATCCCAGACCCAGGTTCAATGAATAGGGTTTGTCTCAAAGGAATAAGGTTGAGAGTGATAAAAGGGCTGTCTTCCTCTGGTGTCTTTATACACACACACACACACACACACACACACACACACACACACACACATTCACAGATGACTCATCCACCACACATATACAACACTGAGAGAGAGGTGGGTAAAGGAGGGAGGGAGGAGAGAAGAAATAGTTATAACAACTGTAATGGACCAATCAGGCACCATGTGCTTGTAAACATATCTTTATTGGATGGATTAAAACAATTGGAGCTTTTCTCTTGGATTCTGCGAAAAGCATCAAATGGGAAATTAGATAAAATAAACTCTAGTATCCATCCCAGAGCTCGATTATTATAATATGTGCATTTAAGACTTTGGCACATTTTGTAGGCATAAGTTTGACTTGGAGGAAAGCCATTAATAATCAAATCCGGTGATTTAAGTAGGCACTCCAGCTGACTCACGACAAAACAAAGATTTCATTGTTTGTTTTGTTTTTCTATAAACGAAGTAAAGCTTTAAAGCAGCGAATTAATGTTTGCATATTGCTGTGAGTTGACTCTAAATAGAAGATTGAAAAAATGGATTTTGTTAGTCTTCTCAACGTGTGGTATTTTTTAAATTTAAGATAAGTTTTACCAGAGAGATGTTAAACATTTGAGAATTAAGTTAAAATGAGCACATACAGCACCGTTCTGCTAGCATTGCCAAGGCTGTTATCTTGACTTGTCAATTTTCTAACCTTTTCCCTTTCTCATGAAGCTTTTCTGTATGATCTATCATCATTTCATGCTGGCTATTTTCTGTAGTCCTTAGACTCGTTTAGCAAAAATTACTGACTATGCTCCTGCCAGGAATATGGGGTCAAGTTCCTGAGAGCCTCTGTCTAAAACAGCTTCGCCGTCTTATCAATGGGCAAGCTTGCTTCATGTGTTTTCTCTGCCTTATTAAATGACGCACATAATAGGTAGTGCTCATCAATAGGAACATTGAACTCCAAGCCCATAGCACTGTAATTTGTGCAGTTGGTTCTATCACTCACACAAGCCTGGTGATCCACACAACCAGATGAGTAGCCGGCTCCGTCCTCATCACGTAAGAATCTCATTCTTCTCTGTCTGAATAAAATCCCACTGTGTGTATGTGCCATATTTTCTTTATCCCTTCATCAGTCATCTGTTGGTTTTCTGCCTTGAACCATCACTGAGTTTGTTTCTTAGTTCTAACAGTTCCTGGGTGGTGTCTTTATAGTTCTCTCTACAAAAAAAAAAAAAAAAAAAAAAAATTGTTTCATCTACAGAGTCAGAGTCAGTTTTTTTTCTTTCAACTTGGCCGTCTCTCACTTCTTTCATTATGAACACCCGAACAGTTGACAGCAGATGACTCTCAAAGATGAATGTGAAACAAATGTCCATTGTCCTCTTCTCTCAAGTTTATCATCTGTCTCTGGCCCTGCTTTCCCCACAACATGTCATTTCCTTTCGATAGGCCACACTTGGGTGTTCATTTCTTTCCACTCCGTTCTTGATTTAGCCAGCACAATGACAGTCATTAAAGGCTCCCTGTAATACTACAGGCTGAGCAATCATGCTTGTGGCCCAGATGGCTATGTCTAAAATCCTGTAATTACCAAGAGCTCAGAGATCCAATCAAGAGAGACATAGCACAATTGAGACTTGAGAATTTGGTTTAATGTGAAGATGTTGGCTTCTAACAGCAAAATATGTTGATAATCATTGAGTGACTGTCATTACTTTCACTGTCACTGTGTTGGTCAGTGTGGAAATGAATAGATGTGCCTGACTGAGGTCGCTCATAGGGACAGCTTAATTTGGGATGCAGGAGGCTCTGAGTTCAATTCCTAGAATGGAAAAGGAAATCTCAATGTGCTGAAGCATTTGCTTGCTTCTGCTCCATGTGTCACTAACTTCTTCCAAGCCAGCTCTGAGAAAACTCACTCTCCACAGGCTAATTTACAGGCATCAAGTGTGACTCCAGTTTTCCAGTCATTTTTTTATAATTAATATAGCTTTATTTTGGTAACAAACTGTTTTATGTCTTCACAACTTTGACTTATTTTATGGACACTGCTGACAAGGGGCCTGTTCTGTTCTCATAGCTTCTCTGGGCACTTACGAGCCTTGTGAGACTTCGCTCTCACTCCTGGCTCTGGAGCTGCAGGCTGTATACTCCTGCACTGTTTAAGCACCAGGCAGCCTCCCCTTAAGTGCCCTGAGAGCTCCTCAATTCAAAGGCACCAGTCTCAAGCGGGCTCTGCTGTTGCTACCATTGGAAAGGAAAATTGAAATGGATTCTTTCCCTCTGTCTCTCCCTCTCCTGTTCCTTTGTCAAGGTAGCTATGCAGTCAAGCGTTCTTCTGAGCCTCTCACGGGGGCAGAGCACGACCACAGCCCAAAAGCTCAGAAAACACGCAATCAATGATGATTGTGCTGAGAATATTGGAATTTTGCTTTGCTTTAAAAAAAAAAAAAAACACAGAAATAACATAAGAATGTGTTTCTGTTTTAAACCCAGGTGTGGAGATATGGGGCTGCTTCGTGGCAGCTGACTATGATTTGCCCCGTGCCCTAACACAGAGAGGCATGCTTTTGCAAGCTGCGGAGAGTTTCTGTGATTGCATGATATTTGGAATTCTGGGCGCTTTGCAGAAGGTGTATAAATGCTAGGGCCCCGAGAGGCGTGGCGGGTTGTTGGTTGGTTGGTTGGTGATTGCTGTTGGTTGCAGCTTGTTAAGTAATCATGTGCAAAAAAAAGAGACAACAAGAAGAAAGAAGAAATCCTGACAGCAAAGATGAAACTTGCACCAAGGAGCGCGACACCCATAGTCGGCAGGAAGTGGTCTAACGATAACGTCACCCACCTCTGACCCCTGACTTTATTTCAGGGATCTCTTTTCTTTCCTCTATGAAGAGTTAGAGGGTTGAAAGGGTGGAAGAAACGGGGTGGAGAAGGGTGGAAGCAAGAGGATCCCACAAAGTAGTCAAGCAGGCACTCCTTCTACACAGTGCTAACTCCTGGGAGCCTTTGGGCTGGCAGAAGAGGCGCCACCTAGGGAGAAGGCCTAGTCTCACTCCGCAAAGCAGAACCACGCCCCCTTCTCTCCCGTTACTGAGCTCTCAATGTCTGCTCCAACACTGTCCTATGAACATTGTGACTGAGAGCACAGATAGGCATCACCTCGGCGCAGTTCCAGAGGTCAGAAGTCTGAAGTGTGTCTTGTGGGGCTAAAATCCGGCTGCTTGTATATTTGTGCTCCAAACGGAAGCACCGGGTAAGACTCTGGTCCTTGATTCTTAACGGTTCCTAGAAAATAAATGTAACCTGTGCAGCTACCTGAGGCCACGTTGGAGTCCATGGTCCTGCTGCAGGCAGGGGTCTGTTGATGTCCATGCCCCACGTCACCACTGAAGGCCCATGTCTACGATCTGTGCTGCTGCCTGAAGCCATGTTGATGTCAGTGGGACCACGTTGCTGTCTGTGCTGCAGCCAAGGTCTGTGTTGATGCCCATGGGCCGTGCTGCATAGGGGGACATGTGAGTGCCTGTGGCCCTCGTGGATGTCAACAGAAACCATGTAGCAGTCTATGATGTGTGCTCCCAATGACTGTAAAGGACAGGGAAGCTTCTTTTGAGAGTTATGGGTTTTGCAGACTCACAGTTGAAAGAAACATAGAAGGCTTCTGTGACCACCCTTACCCCCACCTCACCCCACCTCCAATAAAGTAACAGCCTAGATAGGGAGCCATGGAAGAGAACTCTTAAAGATTATGATAATGATGCTGACGCAGAGCTCTCTACAACTGACAGCTTCTGAATGGAGTGATGAGGAGGAGAGCACAGTTTCCTTTAAGGGCTTGTCCACAGAGAGTTTGACCATGCTTCAGTGAGTATATGGGCAGCACAAATTGGACTTGCTCGTTTTCCTTTTTTTGAGAAGAGGTTAAGGGGGTCACAGGGGGGGGGACCTGGGAGGAGTGGGAACTGAGTGTGATCAGGGTGCGTTATGTGAAATTCCCAAATAATCAATTAAAATTTTAAAATAAAAATTTTAAAAATGTAAAAGAAAGAGAAAATGGCTGTATCCTTAGCCAGTGGCCTGATTCACTAACATGTAGGTGGCCATTGCATGATCCATGCCTCCCCTCAAATAAGAACTCTGTGCTGGATTGCTCAGGTGGACATCACATAATCACAGTCTTCCCCTTCAAAATGCACAGTAGCATCTACACTGTGGCTCTTACCATGCCGGGCAGGATGTTCACAAGCTTTGCTTGGGGACTGATAATTCTAGCTTATATCTATGGGATCTATGAACCAGTAATCAGCTTGCTCCTAATCGGCCATAGAAAGCTGGTTAGATGGCTGTGGTGAGGACCATCCAAGATTACATCACGTGACCTTTGCCTCACTGTGGCTTTGTGTGGCCAACAGAGTAAAGAACTGCCACGTCTCCCGTGGTTATTAGAATGCTAGCTCTAAGAGAGCCCTAAGGACACTCCAGGAACCTTGTGAGGAGGCCCAGCAAGGGAGGAACTCAGGCAGCACAGTGGCTCTGACATCCCTATCATAACTATCAACGTGTGGTTGACAGTGTGTGTGTGTGTATGTGTGTGTGTGTGTGTGTGTGTGTGTTGCTTACTCTTTGATGTGCTCTAAAGGCATCTAACTGGCTCTTAGAGACAATGAACTTGTCTCTTTGCCAGGACATAATGATTTTGGAGGCCCCCACACATTTCTTTGCTAGAGGTGCACAAGCCTTACAATGTGCATACCAAGCAGACGCCAGCATATTCAGATTCTTAGAGAGGGCACCATGCAGAGTAGAGATTATGTGGGAGGGTCCAGTCACTTGAGACTTTCCTCATTTGTGCCACACGTTAAAAATGTATCATTTCTGATCCAGAAAATCAACTAAGAAAGGTCGTTGAACCATCAGTTTAGGACTTACTTCTCCAAGTTGGAGAGGAACATTGTGGACATTCATAGAGTGTATGGAATAATTCTTTCTTGTATGCGGTGCATTTCTTATCACAGGATGATATGCATAAACTGACCCTACACAGCAAAGGCCAGACTTCTGGACATGCATATGCATTCGCCAGCATCCCACTGGCAGGATGATAATGCCTCCATTTGAAAACTGTTTGCAAACTTCCTATGAGGAATGATGCACTCATTTGGTCCGCAAATGGCATGTCCTGGGTAGCATGCTAAGTAGATACTGAGGAAAAAATTGACCAGTAAAGAAGACCCTGTTATTGAGCCTTTAATAATTATGAAATTACGATGCTTTTCCTTCTATAATAATTCCAAACTAGAGCACCAAAATTCAACAGACAACACCCCACATTATTTATCTCCACTAAGGGAAGAAAGTAATTTCTATCCTTCACAATCTCAAATTCCCCGAAACTTAAGTCAATGCGCTTTACAGGCTAGGACACACAACGTGTGGACATCTTTTAATTCCCTGAAGGTGGCTTTGCCAGATCTCCTGACCAACAATATCTTCCAGAAAGGCCCTGAGATCGTGAAAGCATCTTTGCGTCATTTCTGCACATAAACAGTTCCGCTATCGGGTTACGAAGTCTTCGAGCCAGCAGCATGCCACCAGGTGTCATTTGTCACCGATATTTAAAGGACTCATACTTGTGTGCTTGGAAAGTTTCGTCACAGCCTTTAATTTAAAAGGCTGCCACCCCTGCGCTTCCATCGTCCATCAAAACACAAACAGCTGGGTTTTTGTTCCTGTCGGTGGCACCGCTTATGTAGGAGATAAAGAGCTCCTCTCTATTTGTACAAAATCAAGTGAATTGAAGGATAAATCGATGAAACAGAAGCTCTGAACTCAGAGAGTTGTGGGTTAGAATTTGAGGTCCAAAATCATCATCTGTATCAATAGCCCAGCCTTTATATGTCTGCTCTGTACAGTGGAATAAATATGATACACGTTTCAGGGCTACAGTGAGGATAATAGAGGAACAGTGAGTAGAATGCTCCGGAGAGACGTACTAATGCATAGCTCTTATCCTTCACTCCACAGACAGCTAACTGACAACATGTCTCAAGTCAATATTCAGTCTGTTACCAAGGAAAACATTTTTGTCAACATCTTTTTTTTGTTGTTGTTCTTAAGGGCATAACAATTCTGTCAGAAACAAAAAGCCAGGGAAAGAATTGCTTTTAAAACAGCTTAATTAGTAAAACTATGTAAATAGTGAAATCATTGTGGGGAGATTTGCTAATTCTGTCACTTTTTTGTGTTCAGCCAATGATAAACATGTCTTCTTTTTTATACTGTCGGTGTATGATTCAAATTTATGGCAGGCTCTTTTTGAGAACATGTTGCCCTCACGGGTCGAGAAAGTGGGATAGAGGGAGGTTTGCTTAGCAACACACTTTTACAAGCTTTAAGACCATTTCTAGGTAAATGGCACATTGCTGAGATACACTCCCAACCCCAGCATCTCATAGGGCACAAATTGGTGGTATTCACAGCACTCAGGAGGTAAACACAAGGGGGTCAGAAACTCATGATCATCTGTGGACACATGGAGAGTTCAAAAGCAGCCTGTGATCTGAAGGAACCTATCACAGACAGCCAAACAAACAAACAAACAACCAAAAGGCCAGGAATCCAGCTTAAAATCATGATTTAAAAAAAAAAAAAAAAAAGAACTATAACTTAAATTTCCTCCTTGGAAGCCAAAATTAAAGAGGAAAATGTAATATATCTCATGTGCATGTTTTGTCTTCACAAGCAATATTTTAGATTTTATTTATTTTACATTTTGAGCTTTAAGTCTTTCTAAGGTGAGAAAAATGATTATATCATTCAGTTTAGGGCTGTTTAGGGCTGTTACCTCAAGCCATTTGCGGGCCTAACCTGTCACCTGGTAGAAGTCGCCTACCAAGAAGTGGTGTGGCCGAATGTGACTGAGTGTGTGCTTTGACACTAAACCCCAGGGAGAAGGCCTTCACCTATTGCCACCACCTGTCAGTCCAGACGTAAGAGGCTAATGCCTTTCAAATCTGGAATGGGGTTGGACGGCTCCCTGAATTACATAGCTCGTAACCCCTAGGATTTACAGTAAATCTCCTTTTCTGCATGGATTTCTCCCTTCTTTGCCTTCTGGTGTGCTGAATTCTCATCTGATTGGATCCCACATAATATTTTACGTATTTTTTTTTTCTCTTCCTGTAATTTGAAGATCATGTTAAAGAATTCACTCCAAGGCAGGAGTATGGAAATAAATATGAAAGTGGTAGCAGCTTTCCCCAGATCACAGTAGCCATTGCTCTTGGTTTAAGGGGGAAAACACTCAAAGGCAGTAAAGAGCACTTTGTTCATGGGCAGCTACTAGAGCAGACTCTGTAGATGGGGACATCTGCCAAGCTCATCCCTAGATACAAGAAGGAGAAGTGAGACTATAGAGATAGGGAGCAAGGGACGAGAAACTACCACGAGAAAGCAGAGAGCTGACTTTGGCTAAAGCATGCAACAGGCACAGGATGGCAATGAAGAACTCTGTCCTGAACTGAGGTGATAAACTGTGGGAACAGAAGAAAAAAATATCTTCCTACCAAGATCTGAGTCTCAGGAAGACCCACACAGTTTGCAAATTCTCCTGCTCCAGGAGCAGCATGAGTTTGTAGTTAAAAATAGAAATACAGGTTGGGCGTGGTGGCGCACTCCTTTAATCCTAGTACTCGGGAGGCAGAGGCAGGTGGATTGCTGTGAGTTCAAGTCCAGCCTGGTCTACAAAACGACTCCGGGACAGCCAAGGCTACACAGAGAAGCCCTGTCTCGAAAAACAAAACAAAAAGAAAGAAAGAAAGAAAGAAAGAAAGAAAGAAAGAAAGAAAGAAAGAAAGAAGATAGAAATACAAATTATTTGTTAGGGGAGGCAGAGACTCCCAGCAACGGGAACAAACAAGCAAGTGAGCTAAGGAAACCCACAAGGCACACAAGGCACACAAGGCACACAAGGCACACAAAGCACATGCCCCTTTATGGGAACCTAACATACCACAAGTCTGTTCTTTGTGTACTGGGACTTTGTCCTCACAGCTGATTACTGCACTTAGCCCTGGTAGTAGGGGAATCCTCATCTTTTGCCAGCTGGCTTCTTTCGTGCTAATTTTTATGTCTCTTTCTATAGTCCCCATTCTCCTGCACAGCATAGGATTTTTAAGGTGTGCCGTCCATCTGCAAGGAAACACGAATTCCTAGCTAGTTTACCTACATCCCTAAAGGTATAATTGTGTAAAGTCATGGATGCATTTGCTTTGGACCATCTAAGGGAACTTCAAAAATAGATTTGGCAGATAGAAAGGAAGCCAGCAGCGGACAAGGAGGAGGCGGGATGTGCACATTTACATATTTGGCAACATTTAGATGTGGGAGAAAGAAAGTAATAAAGGGGGCTAGAAAGGGTGGCCGAGGTAAGAGGAACCAGAAAGCAAAGGCCGGGGGGTGAGGGCACTTACCCCTACTTATATAAAATAGTGCAGAAAGGAAGAGTGATGGGTGTTAGGAGCTGGTACTCAATAGAGCATCCTGGAGCTCAGTGGCAGGCAGGGTCTCCTGGGAGCCCCTAAGGCGAATGCACAGAAGGGGTGATGCCCTAAAACTCACTTCCTGTGCTCCTGCTACTAAGAGATGTATGTGTGTCTCCAGACCCTCCAGGCTTTTCTACCACTAGCAATCAAGATCCTGCCCTGCTTCTGGGCCTAGGAGACCTGCAGGGATTATACACACACACACACACACACACACACACACACACACACACACACACTGACACACACACATATACACACACACCACATACACACCACACACACACACATACACACAGACACACACTGACACACACACTGACACACACACACATACACACACCACATACACACCACACACACACACATACACACACACACACACAATGCACATCTGGCCCTTTCTCTCTGTCACAGCCCTTTTGCCTTGCCTTATTTCCCCACATCTGCTGAGAGCAATGAGTGCCCCTTCCTTAAAGGGCAGCACCTCCGTGATACAATGACGGTGCCTTGCTAATAGAGCAGCAGGCTCGGTGGATGCCATCCTGCCTACTTCCACATTTCCCTCAGCACTGAAACATAAACAGAGGTCAGTGTCTCACACTCTGAAAGCCAGCCAAATGAAGTACCTTTTTAAAATGGGAACTGAGTGAATGACAAAAGCCCAGAGGAGGAAGTGATCTGATTGTATCATTTAATGCTATTTTATCCACGATGTAGTGCGACATACAATTGCATTTACTGAACTGCACATAATTATGTTATTACCTATTAATGGCTACATTAGCACTTAGTGCATGCTTCCTAATGGTGAGATTGGCATGGCTCTCTGCCAAAGCAAACAGCGATGGGCAGAGTTGGTTGTCCACAGTCAGAGTAGGCTCACGTCTATTAACAAAAAGCAAGGCAACGTCAGCGGCCTCTTACTGAGGAGTAACTTCCGGGTCAGAAAAGATCATTTTTAACCAGGACTTGGCCGTCTTTTTTGTTCTATGTGTCACTCATGTGATGGGTACTAGTAAATTATTCTTCTTTCTTGCGTTGGTCTTCATCATTATCTTTTTTTCTTCATTATGGCTCCTCTTTGCCCATTACTCACCCACTTTAGCAGGAGAGTAAATAATGGACAAAGGTAACAAGTTCTAAGCATTTGGGAAAGTTTCTCTTGGGTTTCAACCTAGAAAGTTCCTGCAAAGTACCTCTACGTCCTGACTAGCAAAGTATATATTGGTCTTCTTTCTCTGGAGTTTCTTTCCCTGAGAGAGGAGTATTTGTTCTACAAATATCTAGAATCTGATTATTTCTAGCTCCTTTGATCATTTGAGAACAAGTATGCCTTTGTCCCCATAAGATCATAATTACATGTTCAAGTCCTCAGACCTTCTAAGTTTCTTAAGTATCAGCCATGTAACTTTCTCCCTCCTGCCTTCTCTCTTCTCTCTCTCTCTCTCTCTCTCTCTCTCTCTCTCTCTCTCTCTCTCTCTCTCTCTCTCTCTCTCCTTTACTCTGTGTGTCTCCATCACTCCCTCTCTGTCTCCCTCTCTATCTCTGTGTGTCTTATCTCTGTCTCTGTGTGTGTGTGTGTGTGTGTGTACGTGTGTGTGTGTTGCACATGCATGTCTGAAGTTACACACAGAGACCAGAGGAAGGCTGTCAAGTATACATCACTTTCCATCCTAGTCCCTTGAGACAAGGTTGTTTGCCTAACCTAGAGCCAGTCTGGCATCCAGCAAGCCTCAGAGATCTTCCTGCTCCTATCCACTCCCATGCCCCACTGTGGAGAGTCCCTGAGGGCCGCACCCTAAGATGGCACCTGGCAAGTTGCCAGAGCTGCCTCCGTGGATAACAAACAAGTCCGTATTTGGACATAGCCCACTGCCTGCAGTAGCTTCCGCTTTTTGAGCCTATGAGGATGCAAGACGTGGTGTGAGCTGATTGGATGCTAGTATGCTATATAAGTGTATGTCGGGTGCGGTTCGGGGGAGTTGCTTAGAATAAACTGCTTGGAGAAGAACTTGGTAGTTGAGTCTTTCCTGCTAGTCGGGCGAGGCGCGACACCCCACACCCAGCACTGAGGCCACAGACAATGCAGACCAAGTCAGACTTTTCACACAAGTTTGAGGGATTGGAACTTGGGTCTCTGTGCTTACATAGCAAGTCCTTTATTCATCAAGCCATCTCCCCAGATGGAATGTCAGTCTCTTAGTGAATATAAGCCATTACCAATGCATTGGATCGAAATGAAAACTCAACAATGTTAATTTTAAATCTTCCCATTGAAGACACCGAGTCTAGTGTTTCCCACTATTTCCAAACCAGCACAGGGAGAATAAAGGTTTATGAGCAGCATTTTTGGAGTTGCACTTCGGTAGGGTAGACACTTGGAAGGGTGTTCAACGGTTAAACAAAAAGACTCCTATGTTAACCCCAAGAGCTTTACATTTCTAAAATTGGTTGACAATCACACATAAAACAAAATGTGCACTTCAAAGGAGAAGAACATTTTGTCAAGTTGAAAGACAAAGACGATCAAACATCTTCTTTAGACTAGAGTTCAAAGCTGGCTTGAGAGATCTGGGTGACATTCCCAACTGAAACTCAGAGGTAAAATATTTTCTTTAAACTTTCCTTTCATGCAACCAAAGGGTTTCCAGGCAAATAAAACTTCAATACCACTCATCCTCTTTTATTATTATGATAACTGTCTGATAATATTAAGTACAACATTTCCTTTTTAAAATAGAAGTACAATCAACAAAGTAAGGTTACTTGATGACTTCTTAGGGTTTATTCTGGTATCAGATGCATAGGAAGTCAGAACTCAGAACTGCATAGATTATATGAGCTCTGCTTACGTTGTTCCTTTGGCTAGTGGAGGTTAAAATAGACTTGTATCATGTAAGTAGGGGTCATAGTTAGGGTTTCTATTGCTGTGAAGAGACCACAGCAACTCTTAGAAAGGAAAACATTTAGTTGGGGCTGGCTTACAGCTCAAAGTTTACTCCATTATCCTCACGGCAGGAAGCATGGCGGCATTCAGGCAGACACAGTGCTGGAGAAGGAGCTGAGAGTTCTGCATCTTGATCTGCAGGCAGAAGAGAAAGCATGAGGCACACTTCCTCCAACAAGGCCACACCTCCTAACAGTGCCACCCCCTACGGGCCTATGAGAGCCATTTCTATTCAAACTATCACATGCTACTCCCTGGCCCCCACAGGCGTATATCTACATCGTAACGCAAATTGTATTTAGTCGCAGTTCAAAAGTCTCCATAGTCTATAAGGAGCCCCAAACTTGTTTAAAAGTCCAAAGTTCAAAGTCTCTTCTGAAAGTCATGCAATCTCTTAACTGTAATCCCCTATACGATCAAAATGAAAAAGCAGATCACATACTTCCAACATATAATTGGACAATATACGCAAATGCACAATATATACGTTACAATTCCAATGGGAGCTAAAAGAGCGTAGCGGGGAAATACTGGACCAAAGCAAGACCAAAAACCAGCTGGGCAAACTTTCTCTTTGGTTGCACTCCCTGTTAGCAGCTTTCCTAGACAGGTACCCCAGGACTCTGGCATCTCCAGCATCTTGAGGTCTCCAAGGCAACCCAGGCTTCATCTTCACAGCAGGGACACTCCTGACACAAGCCTGGCCTCAGCAGCTTTCCTTAGTTCCTCACTACCTAAGCATGGCTGTCCTGGAATGAACTCTCTAGACCAGGCTGCCTCAAAATTAGAGATCCACCTGCCTATACCTCCAGAGTGCTGGGATTAAAGGAGGTATGCACCACCACCCCTGGCCCTAAACTTTTATTTCACAAGTTCACACACAGGCTGGGTGTGGCTTTGCCCTGAGCTTACCACTCCCTTTATTCCATTTAACACGCGGCTTTTCTTTATCTCGATCCACTTCCTGCTGCCCCCCCCCCTTTCCTTCACAAATAGTACATTTTGTAGTTTTCCTTGCTCAGCTTGCTCCTTTTCGTTATAGATCTGCATAAGGCTGAACACTAATAAACACATGACAGAGACTGTGCTAGGCTGTTTCATGATGGTGGCGCATGCCTTTAATCCCAGCACTCGGGAGGCAGAGGCAGGTGGATCGCTGTGAGTTCGAGGCTAGCCTGGTCTACAAAGAAAGTCCAGGACAGCCAAGACTACACAGAGAAACCTTGTCTCAAAAAATTAAAAATTAAAAATTAAAAAAATAAAAATTAAAAAAGAAAGAAAAAACAATGAGTTCTTCTGACAATGCAATTAAGCCAAAGCTCTTCACTTTAACCTAAGGCGGACTTTTCATACAAGGGCAAAAGGCAGTCATGACCTTTCCCAAAATATTACAAAAACAGTCTCTAGGCCACACCCTGAGAATTCTTTTGTCTGAATCTTCTTGAGCCAGGCCCACACAGTTCAAATTACCATCAGCACCACTGTCTTTCAAGCTCTTTCTATATTGGCCCAATAAGCCCTCACTTAAAGCATTCAACTGCTTTCCTAACCCAAAGTCCCAACGTCCCAAAGTCCCAAAGTTCACCTTCATCAAAACAAAAGCATGTTCAGGCCTATCACAACAATACCCCAGTTCTTGGTACCAACTTCTGCCTTCGTTAGGGTTTCTATTGCTGTGAAGAAATACGATGACCATGGCAACTCTTATAAAGGAAAGCATGGAATTGGGGTGGACTTACCGTTTCAGGGATTTAGTCCACTATCTTCGTGGCGGGAAGCATGGCAGCGTGCAGGCAGTCATGGTGCTGGAGAAGGAGCTGAGAGTTCTACATCTTGAGCTGTAGGCAGCAGAAAGAGGTGGAGACACACTTCCGCCAACATGGCCACACCCATTCCAACAGGTTCACATGTCCTAATAGTGCCATTCCCTTTGGGCCCATGGGGACCACGTTTATTCAAACTACCACAGTAGGGGACTCAGTGTACTACATTATGTTATAAGAACTTGCATTTATTCATTTATCCTCTCGTTCCCTCATTCAGACTACATATCATATCTTACTGAACTTTACACAAGGGAACTGTACCCTTACATTTTAAAAACAACAACATCTTTTCCTCTCCGCTGCCTGTTTTTAATTATGAGTCTACTCTATGGCACAGCCCTCATTTTCTTACACTAACAACGTAAAATGCATTTTTACTTTACAGATGCGCAGGCTGTTTATCGAAAAGCCTGCCTCTGCTTTCACTCTGACATTCAGATCTCTGAGGAACACATAGACGTTGCTCAGGGGACAGCATCCCTCCTTAGCCCATCCATCCTGTGGACGCATGTGACTCTCCATTTCCAGCCGCGGGCCTGTGCAGGATGACGAGCAGTCCTGAGGCATTTCTTCTCTCATCACAGTTTCTTCTATTTACCCACTGAGTATAGTTCTCTGTACCTCTATGGCCTAGAAAGTTGAACTGGAACGAGATCTTATGTCCTCGATGTGTAGGATGAGTTTGCCCTGAGGATTTGTCCATGAGCCAAAAGGCTTACAAGGGACACTGACTAAAGATCTCCAGAGCAACCGAATTTCACAGCCGTACTCACTGCCACCGGTGATGGCTTGGTACCTTTTGTTTTTCTAGAAGCTTGGCAGCTATGACATCAGGAGCATAGTTTTCCACATTATAATCCATTTTAAATTACATCACTAATAGAACCAATTGTCAAGCAAAGTGCTAACATTGATAGAGGATAAGTTTTGCCTTAAATTTCTGCCCTTCGATTGGGGTGTAGCTATTATATCCTTCACAGTACATTCAGGAAGCGTACCAAATCTGTCTAGAAATGATGACTATGTAACATAATAATACTGCTATCATAAAACGCTGACCAAAAGTAACTCAGGAAAGAAAGGGTTTGTTTTAATTTACACATCATGGCCCATCACCAAAGAAATCAAGGTGTCTTAGTTAAGATTTCCATTGCTTTAAAGAGACACCGTGACCAGGGCAACTCCTATGAAGAACAACATTTAATTGGGTCTAGCTTACAATTTCAGAGGTTTAGCCCACTATCGTCACGGCAGCATCCAGGCAGACATGATGTTAAGAGAAGGAGCCGAGAGTTCTACAACTTGATCCAAAGCCATCCAAGAGGAGACTGGTTGTGTTTCACACTGGGCATAGCTTGAGCATTTAAGACTTGAAAGCCCCGCCTCCACAGTGACACACTTCCTCTACATGGCCACACCCACCCCAACAAGGCCACACCTCCTAATGGCTCCACTCCCTATAGCCAAGCTTTCAAACACACAAATCTATGGGGGCCATTCCTATTCAAAGCACGACACAAGGCAAGAGCTCTAGGCACAACCTACCAGAACTCTGATCTTTGACTCGCTCACTTGCTTGCTTATTCTCCTCAGGCCCACCTGCTCTGAAGTGGCAGCACGCACAGTGGTCTGCGCCCTCCCACCATTAGTCATTAATCAAGAAAATGCCCAACAGACATGACTACAACCTGACAGAGGCAGTCTCTCATTTGGGATTCCCACCCAGGTACAGTTTCCTTATGTCCTCTCCTCTCAAGTAGCCACGGAGGAACAAGAGGCTGGCTCATTCCAGGACCCAGATGCTAGTAAAACTGACATGCTCTCTGAGAGATCTGCCACAGACACACTTTCCTGAGCATGAGATGAAGGGTGGTGCTGCTCTTCCGGAGGACCTGAATTCGGCTCCTACCTCTCATATCAGGTGGCTCACAACTGCCTGTTGCTCCTAGCTCTGAGGAGAGGGGAAGGGTGATGCATCTGGCCTGCACAAGCATAATTCTTAAAATAATAAAATAATTAATAATAATAATAACAACCTACAAGATTCTCTTAAATTTACCTTCTCTATATATGGAAAAGGAACTTCCTAAGCTTTAAATATATTTATATTATATATTATATGTATTTATAATACATTATAAATATATATTTAAATGTTTTATATATTTATATAAATACGTGTGTGTGTGTGTGTGTGTGTGTGTGTGTGTGTGTGTGTGTGTGTGTGTATGTAAGATCACCATAGTCTCTTCTGTAAAGTCCAAAATACATTTCACATTAAAATTTCTATAAAATCTGGGCATTTTGGTACATAGCTATAATCCCATAGTCCAAGCACACGGCAGGGCTTGACACAGGATGAATGCAAGTTATATGCCAATCCAGCGTAGAAAAAAATGAACATTAAAAGGCAATCAACATAGCCAGGTGGTGGTGGTGCACGCCTTTAATCCCAGCACTCCTGAGGCAGAGGCCAGGAGATCTCTCTGAGTTCAAGTCCAGCCTGGTCTATAAAATGAGTTCTAGAACAGCCGCGACTATACAGAGAAACCGTGTCTCAAGGGAAAAAAAAATCAATCAGTAAATTTTAGTGTAAATATTCCCCAAGAACGTCATGGTAACAACTTTTCCTAGTTTGCCACTGGAAAATCATTAGCAGGGTTTTGAAGGGGAGGTGAGTCTTTTGTGACAGAGTCTCATGGCATCTGGCTGCCTCAAACCAGCTGTGTAGACAAGACTGTTTAGGAATCTTGGTCTTTCCACCACCCCAGAGTATGGGGAGTGCAGATGTATATACCACTGTTCTAGTTTGCCTCTCTGTCGCTGTGATAAAACACGGACCAGAAGCAACTTATCAGAGGAAAGGCTTTCTCTGGCTTAAGCTTTCGCCTTCTTGTTGTCCCCTACCACAGGAGCTCAACGTGGGAGCCTAGAGGCAGGAAAGAAGGAAGTAGAGACCATGGAGGACTGCTACCTGCTGGCTTGCACCCCACTGAGGAGTGCTGCCTGCTGGCTTGTGCCCCTGCTCTTACACAGTCCAGGATCACCTGCCCAGGGTGGCAGCACCCACAGTGTGTGGGGCCCTCCTCCAGGGTGGCAGCACCCACAGTGCACAGGGCCCCCCCAGGGTGGCAGCACCCACAGTGCACAGGGCCACCCTCCAGGGTGGCAGCACCCACCGTGCACAGGGCCACCCTCCAGGGTGGCAGCACCCACAGTGCACTGGGCCACCCTCCAGGGTGGCAGCACCCACAGTGCACTGGGCCCCCCTCCAGGGTGGCAGCACCCACAGTGCACAGGGCCACCCTCCAGGGTGGCAGCACCCACAGTGCACTGGGCCCCCCTCCAGGCTGGCAGTACCCACAGTGCGCTGGGCCCTCCTACATCAATTATCAATCAGGACATTGCCCACAGGCCAGCCTGGTGGAGGCAGTCCCTCAGCTGAGGCATGCTTTTTCCATGTTTCTCTAGTCTGTGAAGCTGGCAAAATTTAACCAGCCCTCATGGCACATTTCAAAGGAAAGATTATTGTTGTAGCTAAGTGTATTGATTTAGAAATGGAGACACACTGTATTGCAAATTGAATTTTGCCATGATTCTTTTATTTGGCAGACTCAAAATGTTAAACAGTCCCTATAGAAGTGTGAAGAAATATTTTGCAAAATTTTAAAAAAAATGGTTTGTATTAAAATGCATCTGGGTTTTGATATCCACTACGGGTGGAATGGCAGAGCAAGCAGCTGAAAGATTTACTCATTATTAGCAAGAAACAGCAGGACAACGTATATGAAGTAACAGCTTCCAAAATGTTAAGTAATAAAGAGGCATTGAGCCCTAAGAGGTGAGTCATACCTAAGGGGATCACACAATTGCCCCAACCTAGAGCCTTTGCTTGAATAAACCATGCTGGCCAGAGCAAAGCAGTGCTGAATCCACGTGGAGCATGGATGACACCTTGAGGTGGGAAAAGGAAATGAATCACTGAAGAAACATTCAGCATCTGTCTCCGTTTGTAAAACAAAAGGTCTGATGCCACCAATACAAAGATCTTGAGGGATAAACTGGGCAAAGAATTTAGTGTAAGGGCCTTACCCTGTGAGGAAGTAATAAAGTGAGGCTCCAAGAGCTGTGAGACGTGGAAGATGGGTGCTGCACGCAGACACCAAGGCAGAGCAGCCAGCTAAAGCTGCAGCCAGTAACAGACAGAAAATAGAAGTAGAAAAACCACAACGATCTAGAAATATTAGAAAAAGAAGAACACGGGGAAACATAGGAGAGGTGGGAAAAATTGAAAGCAAGAGCCGGATGATAATATAAGTCTAAATACATAATAATTATAGTAAACACCCCAAATTAAAAAAAAAAATAGATATTTCAGACTGAATAAAAATGCAATGTGCAAGATAGGGGAGACGGCTCAGTGGGTAAAAACACGTGTTGTTGTTAACAGAGGACCAGAGTTTGGCTGCCAGCACTCACATTCTGCACGCTGGTTCACAACTACCTATAACTGAGCCCTAGGGGATCTGACGCCCTCTTCTGGCCTCAGCAGGCACCTGTATACATGTATGTCTACTTAAATTCACACACACAGACACACAGACACACAGACACACACACACACAGACACATCATAAAAATAAATGTTTAAAAATGTAATATCCAACTATCATACTTCATTCAAGGAGCTCTGTTGTGGTTAATTTACCAGTATGTCCTAATAATGTTTATTATTAGGCCTATAATTATTATTACAGCAGTATTTTCTATCCTGCTAGCAATCAAGCAAGACACAGACACCTGTTATCTTTTAAAATAGCCTTAGTTAACCTGGGGCAGGGCAGATATTAATCCCCTAAACTACTTCCCATAGTGCCTGTCCCAATCCCATGCCATTTGGTTCTAATGATTTCTATCAAGTTACCTCCCATCCAAAATCCCAAATACTTGCTAATTATCATCATCTGGGCCAAGTCTCCACCCACGCCGGCCATTTGCTTCTCCTCCACCTAATCCATGGTGCAGCTTTCTTCTTCCTCTCCTCTCCTCTCCTCTCCTCTGGTCTCTCTTACTCCCCAGATTCTCTCTCTTCCCCCAGCCCTGAAACCTTAGCCATGCCTACCCCATTTGCCCTGCCCAGTTGTGATGGCCTTCTATTGGTCAAACAGGTTAGGCTCTTAGGCAAGATACAGGTGGGGCACAGAGGCAGCAAGCAGTAATTAGCATCAAAATACCAAGAGCACCTTATGCTCTTCCAAAGGACCCGAGTTCAATTCCCAGCACCCCAAGTTCAATTCCCAGCACCCACATGGCAGTTCACAACTGTCTGTAACTCCAAGATCTGACACCCTCACACAAATGCACATAAATTAAAATTAAATAAAAGTATTTTTTTAAAAATACATCAGACCAACCTCCAACAAAGCACATTTTAAATATGTGCATGCAACAGGTTAAAAGTCAAAGCTTAGGACTAGTGAGATGTCCTTAAACAGGCATGCATGAAGTCCTGGTTCAATCCTGAGCACTGAAATGAAAAACTAAAAGATTTTCAAAAGACAATAAGGCACATTAAACTAGTCAATAAAAACGGGATTGTCTATAATAACAGAGAAAATAAATATTGCTAAGATGAAAGGCTTCATCTTATAATCGTTGAGAGTTCGATTAGCCACAATACAGCAGTATTAGTTGCTAAATTTTTTTTAAATATATACCAAATGTTGAGGCGGAAAAACACGAAGGGCCTTGAGATGTCAAATGATTGGACAGGTTTTGAAATGTGGCTTGAGGTTTTCTTTCCACACCTAAAAGTGAAAGGCGGAAATGGTCATAGACGCTTTCCTTGCAATAAGCATAAAACCAAAGGGAAGCTTGGGGAGTAGCTGTCGTGATGTCTCTGTGGGTATACACCTGTCAAGGTTTATCAACCTGAACATTAAACATATCTTACCTTATAATTCAAAATAAAGAGCAGCGGGAACTTCAGAGGACAGTGTAGGCTCAGAGTAGCTTTTGAGCTGCGTGACACCTGAAGTAGATAACAACCAAAACAACTGAGAAACGGAAAAGAGGGGAGAGAGAGACAGAGACGAAGAGAGGGGGTCCACAGTTCTCTCTTGTTCCCACCACAAGGCTGGAGAGACGGCTCGGGGGGTGGCCCACCTGCTACATAAGCATAAGGCGCTGCCTTTGGGTCTCCAGCATCCACATTAGAGGTGGGCATGATTTTAAGTGCCTGTGACCCCAGCGATGGGGGCTAAAGTCCTGCAGATCCTCAGAACTCGCTTCTTGGCCAGTCCAGCCATAGTGGCCAGCTCTAGATTCAATATGAGGAGGACCTGTATCCAAAAAGTAAGGTGCAGAGCAAAGAGGAAAAACATTCAGAGTTGACTTCTATGCTCCACATACCCATGAAGAAAACAGGTACGTATGCACACCTGTGTGCACATGCATACACCACACACACACACACACACAGAGAGAGAGAGAGAGAGAGAGAGAGAGAGAGAGAGAGAGAAATCCAGTACAAATACAGCTACCAGATGTCTGCACGTAATAACATAGCAGTTAAGCTGGGTGTGGTGGTGCATGCCTGTAATCCCAGCACTTGAGGAGGCAGAGGCAGGTGGATCTCTGTGAGTTCAAGGCCAGCCTGATCTACAAAGTTCAAGACAACTAAGGCTACACAACCTTGGTCTTGAAAAACCAAAAATAATACACTATACTCACAAAAGTAAATACACTATACACACACACTCATATACACACATACAGTATACTACACAACACACACACACACACACTCATAGCAGAACATTGGTTTAGCAGATTTCAATCAGGATCATGTCCTCTGCCAGATACGATGTTTAACTATGAGATTTTACTTATTATCTGCAAAAGATCACCAAATATTGGATTTATTTAATAATTTTAAGTTTTGTGTTATTCCCTCTCCATGGATGAGAAAATGTAGGAAAAGAAGTTAGTGTTTTAAAAGTGACAAACCACTATGACATGGTGGCACACACCCATAATCCCTGCTCCTAGAATACGGAGGCACATTTTCAAGTTCAAAGTCAGCCATGGCTACATGAGATTTATCTTTCAAAAACAGTTTAAGAAAAGAAAAAAAAAAAAAAACAGGATTTGACACAATATTTGGTCTACAAACTTTTAAAACATGTCAGCAAAACCCATGTAGACATCAGTTGTTTCACGTAAAAATCTACCGCCCCTCTAAAGTCAGTGCTGAACGTGGCTAGTTCTCCAGGAGTGAAGGTCTCTTTTAAAATTCTCCTTCACAGTTTCAAGCTGAGAAGTACAAAGCTGAAGATGAGAAGCAGAGAGATAAGGTTTCCTCCAAGAATTCACTGGAGTCCTATGCCTTCAACATGAAAGCAACAGTTGAAGATGAGAAACTTCAAGGCAAGATCAATGATGAGGACAAACAGAAGATTCTAGACAAGTGTAATGAAATCATCAGTTGGCTGGATAAGAACCAGACTGCAGAGAAGGAAGAGTTTGAACACCAGCAGAAAGAACTGGAGAAAGTCTGCAACCCCATCATTACCAAGCTGTACCAGAGTGCTGGTGGCATGCCAGGAGGGATGCCTGGTGGCTTCCCTGGTGGTGGAGCACCTCCATCTGGTGGTGCTTCTTCAGGCCCCACCATTGAGGAGGTGGATTAAGTCAGTCCAAGTAGAGGTGTAGCATTGTTCCACAGGGAAACAAGTGAAGGACCCAGATTTATTTAGCAAGTTACATGGCAGTTAAATTAAACTGCTACAATAAATTTCTGGGCATTCTCAATACTTGAACATGGAACATGTGCACAGGGAAAGAACATTGCACTTTATAACACTGTATCTATCCTAGGGTGGAAAATGCAATGTCTAATAAAACTATTTAAATTGGCACCACAAAAAAAAAAAAAAAAAAAAATCTCCTTCACAACTCTGCACAAAAGATTACAAAAATAAATAAATAAAATCTCAATTCTTCAAACATTATCATACTTCATTTCTGAAAAAGTCAAGAGTCATTTTGAGCAAATAGAGCTGAATGGAAATTGTATTATCAATGTCGAATAAAAGCTATGGTGATGTCTACAAAATACAAATGGCTTCTCAAAAGTATCGATCCAAGTGTGACTAAAAAGTATGGAGTCTCCACAGCAACTTTTAAAAAGTATTTATGAGTTTAGGAAACACATTTTAGGTTTCTTTCTCCTTACGTTTTGGATGTGCAATAACCCCACAGACTGGTGTGTTTGAACACTTGGTCCTGCGTTGTTGATGCTGCTTCGGGACCTAGCAACACCTCCTGAAGGTAGGGCTTAGCTGGAGGAAGTGTGTTACGAGGAGGTGGGGCTTAGCTGGAGGAAGTGTGTTACGAGGAGGTGGGGCTTAGCTGGAGGAAGTGGGTCATGAGGAGGTGGGGCTTAGATGGAGGAAGTGGGTCACGATGAGGTGGGACTTAACTAGAGGAAGGGAGTCATGAGCAGGTGGGTCTCTCCCTGCATCCTGCTTCCCCGCCCCATCCCAGTTTGAATGCACAGCCTCTGCTCCTGCCAGTACAAGTAGGTGTTGCATTCGTTGGTGGGCTGTCTCTTCAAAGCCAAACCGCAAACCAAAATAACCGCCTCTCTGTTTATGTTGCTTCCTGTCGTGTATTTGATCATAATAACCCAGAAAGTAGCGAGTGCACTTTTAAAACATGGTTTTAATGTAGGGCTGGACAGATGGCTCAGGGATGAAGAGCTTTTGCTGTTCTTCTAAAAGACCCAAGTTTGGTTCCCAGAACCCATGTCAGTAGCTAACAATCACCTTAACTCTGGGGGATATGACACCTTCTGGTCCCGACAGGTGTGCACACACACGACATACGTTCACTCAGACACGTAAACATTAATAAGAATAACGTTAAAATGTCTTTCTTTGGGTCTCTGTGTAGCTTACTCACCTATAGCTCGCCTTTCTATGCCTAGATTGTTATTAGAGCTTTCCCTAGCTGCGCTAAATCTCATTTATACTCTTCTGTATCCTTTTTTGGTGTTCTTGCATGCTTTCTGTTGTTGTTTGTAGTTGTTGTTGTTGTTGTTAAAGGCATGCAGTTAGCCTGGTGTTAGTGACTTCTACTAATGAGTGCCCAATTTCTTAAAAAAAAAAAAAAAAAAAAAAAACGCCTTATTGAGTATGCAATCTCAGAGGAGCAAAACTGAGGGAGGAGTAAGGGAAGCAAACAGAAGCATCACAGGCTTGGCTCCCCAGGTGCCAGTCCTAGGACAAGCTAGTTTTGTATTTCACACGGTCTATTCAGAGAAAACATTGGAAACTGCTGTGAAAGAGAAAGCGACAGCTTTCCTCACTTGCTGAGGTCTTCATGGCAGGTCACTCCTACAAGACTGTTAATGTCCTGCCCTCTGTGTTACCCCAAAGGGACCCTAAACAAATCCAGCGACCTCTCAGACCCCAAAGGCAGCTGAAAAGCCCAAGTCTTCCAAAGCCCAGAGATGCTATGGGTCTATGACTGCAGGGATGGCGACCACCATGGACCCTGAAGTTCATAGCAGCAGCACAGGTGTTCTCTGGCCTAGGCCTTAGCAGCAGGACGAGCAGTCACTCCAACAGTTTCTCTGCTCCAGGGGAAAGCGCACGGGGCAGCCTGACCTGTATGCTCAATTTTCTTAACCAATATATTTTATTAACAACTTAGTGACCGAGCATACGTCACTTATAACCCGACTAACCAAAACAATAGGAAATGAGGATTAATGGACACAATAACAAAACCGTAAGGATATCAGTTCCTGGCACAATCTGCAGGATTTCTTCTGCTGGAACCTAGAGTAACCAGAACCCAGAACCTCAGCAGGAGCTGGAGCCCCGAAGCCTTCCCTCAAGCGGTTCTCTCTAGGAGAGTCTCGAAGTGCAGCGATGAACAGCCAAAACCATCCCAAGTCTCCAAAAAGCCCCACCTCCAGTGCTGGGCTCATTTATATATCTCCTCCCAGAGTCCGTTCAAGGGATCTTTTCAGCTGGCAACAATCAAGCTCCCACACGAGGTGGTCGGTCGTCTAGTGGATTAACCTCACCTGTTCTCTCACAAGACCGTTCCAGTCCCACACTTGGGATCCTAAAAAACAGGTTTATCTCTCCTTCACTGACCTGGGAAGCTAAATGCACATCAGGCGCTCTGCCTGAGGAGGAGCTCAGTGAGCTCCTACGATGACAGCATCTCGGCTCCACAGAAGTCACACACGGCGAGTGATGGCTGCCTTTGTATTGTACTGCCTCTCATTTCAAACTCCAAGGCCTTCAAGAGGCCTTGTTTACCCTTAAGCCTGACATTTGTGTTTTGACAGCAGGTGTGTGGCAAATGCTGACCGAACCCTCACCTTGACTTAAAGTAGAAGTGCAGGTCTTTGCTACGCACGTTGTTATGAGTTAGCCATGGCACTTGGTATATCATTTTGCCTTTGCACAAAAATCTCTTTATCAAAGCCCCCTTGCATAAACGCATGTTGGTTTTGCTCTAAATCCTTATGAATTGTCAGCATGTCTGATGTACCGCTGCATGTTTCTGACCCCACAAAATATGGTTAGAACTGAATATATTGTTTTATCCTTTGAATAGTTCGCATTGGGCAAAAAGGCACCCAGGGTCATGCTGTGGAGCATAGTAGTGCCCGTTATTTGGTCTTTTCACTTTCTGAAATCAATTAATACATTCTGCTGCAGCAGAGGCTTGTGGGTGAGTTATGAAGGTTGCCCTCAGATACATCAGTTACTATATCCCAGAAGAAGAATTTGCCAAACCAAATACAAAAAGCAGAGAAGCAAAATATATTTACTCATGTATAAGGATATTGAATTAATAGTCGTCATCGGGCCATGGCGAGCCTCAACAGCCGAACAAGTCACCTAACACTACAATACAGTCAGTCAGGGCAGCCCTCCGTAGCTGTGGTGAACCGTGAGGCTGCCTGCTGGTTCCCAAGCCTGCTGATTTTGGCGGCTTACCTGGTGTCGTGACTCAAACCTTCGTCTGCATAGGATCTAGGCACCATGCCTTTCACAGGCTGGATAAACTGGCCATGTCCACCGACGGCTATTCATAGGCATACTTAAACCGGCCTGGAATCCTCTGGAGCACTCTCAGATTCCTCCCCCAGGTCTGTGCTCCCTTCTGGTGGATAGACACTCCTCCCTGCCAAGACACTGAGTTCCCAGCTTTCTTTCACACCTGGACATAAAGAGCTCCAAACACAGAGGTGGTATAAAAAGGGCACTTCCTGGGTCCTCTGCCCAAGGTGTTCTTCTGAAAACACAAGATTCTACATATCCAGAACCCAGAAGCAAGATATGTAGGTAAGATGGGCCATCATCGGCTCTGCATCCTTTCTATCGCTACAAGAAACACCACACTCTGCCATCACTCTTGGTGGACATAGTGAAGGGGACGACTTAGGAGAACAGTTCTGAGATTTTGATACTGGATATCCCCCAAGGCCCATGTGCTTGTCTCTCAGGGTTGCTCCTTTTCCAGGTGGTGGAGTCTTTTAAGAGGTACAAACAAGTGGGACTCTCTAAGTCATTGGGAAAGTAGCCCTGAAGAGTAAAGTGTGACTGCAGCACCTTTCTCTCCTTTGCTTCCCAGTCCTGAGTTGAGCACTTTCGCTCAAACACGCATGCTCATCTTGATGCCCTGCCTGTCTGCAGACCCAAAGCAACCAGGCAAACCATCCATGGACCAGAGCCTCCAAAACCATGAACCAAATAAAATTATCAGTAATTTGTTACAATAATACAAAACTATCACAGATAGTCAGTTTTAGAGGTTTCTAGTTAGTCTTCTATAAATCCAGTAAAACAAACAAACAAAAACATTCTAAGTTTAAATTTAGCCAAAACCCCTGCATTAGTGATCACCCTCCCACTCAGAAACAGGGTATCAAGGTCAACACTGACACTATTATGTCTAACAGACACAACACCTTGAAAGGTTTTCTATCCTTTGGTCTTTTCTTCACTGGTAAAAATTACTTTAAAAACCAATACAAATATAGAACCCTGGGGGCTTTATTCTGCTGGATTACTTACTTATCATCGTTACTATGCCCAAATATTCAACAAGAAGCAACCGAGGATTGCTTTTGGTTCCTGAGTCGAACCACCTCACACTACAGTGTTAATGGGGGACCGCCCTCACCCTCTTACCATGGTATTCATAGTTTTGTTCGGCCACTCAGCTCCTGTTGTACTACCCCGGAACCCTGCGGGTTACGTCTGGATTCCTTGACAGTCATTACACAGTAACCTGACTTTGGGCAATCCGACACACCAGTCGCTCCTACTTTCTGTCTAACAGGCTTTCACCAGAGAGAGCTCTCCCAAGTTTTCCTGGTAGCAGCCAATCAGCCTCCAGAGAGCGTTCTAAACTTCGCTGTCTGCGCATGTCTCTGTGGCTTTGTTGACTAATCGTTATCTGCGCATGTCTCTGTGGCTTTGCTGACTAATGTCCAATAAGCCTTCTTGTGGAGGCTATCTCAGCTAAACCACCCATCACTTCCAGAATGCAAATTCCACTCAACATCTTAGCTGCATTTATGTCTGTGCGCAAGTGCAAGGCAGGGGGAAGAGGCGCACATGCTGTACACACGTGGAGGTCAGACGACAATCTGCAGAAAGCAGTTCTCTCCTTTCGCCGTGTGGATCGAATGCAGGGCATCAGTTTTGGTGTTACCCAGTGAGCATCTTGCCAACCCTCTGTCAACATTTCCTTTCCCATCCCCCTTAGAAAGAATGGCCACAAATGAGTTATTGATTTAACTGTGCCTCTAGAAGCTAACAATTCAGACCACGCCCCAGGATCCTAACCGTGGTATTAAATCCTTTAACGAAGTTAACTGTTGTGTAACCTAGGAACCCTGTGGCTGGGGTGGAGGTGAGGTGGACACATCCATCACATGGACTTCCGTTCTGCTCCTCTCCAGCGGTGGTACCTCCAGCATGCTCCTCTGGCTTAGAGAGCCTGCGTTTTCTCGGGTCTTGAGCGTGTCTCACTTCAGCTGCACAGGCTCCCTACTAAAAGGGCATGCGATCCGGGGAAGCCTCTGCATTAGGGGCCCCTTACCCTTAAAGATCTTCAACAAACCCCGCATACCTCAGTCTAACCTGGCAGGGTTGCTCATGTTTTCCCAGTGCCCTGACCTCTTACAAATCCAACATAGAAACTGTCGCCCAGATTCTCTCCAAATCCCATAATTCAGCAGCCCAGCAAGGTCTCCCTCCTTCCAAGGTTGTGGTTTCTATGGGTCTGAATTTGGTCGCAGCTGGTGGTACTATCTGCGAAGACTGTGGCTCCCGTAGGAAGTAGACCTCCAGTACCTCACGGTGGGCTTCCTGTTCTGCTTCCTGACTGCTGAAGTGAGACAAGACCGTCTGCTATCCTGCTCCCATGCCTTCCTGCCACAAGACTGGATCCTTCTGGAACCGTAAGCCAGAGTGAACCCTCTCTTCGTGAGCTGCTTTGGTGTTTCATCAGCATGCAGAGAACTGAGCTAACCACTAAGTGCCACACCCTAGAAACCAGACACCTGTGCCAGGGACCGTCCAGTCCCCACTTCTCACCAAAGATAGCATGTAACTCATCTCAGATGACTGCCCCAATATTAGGTCGGTTTATAGAAAAATACTTAAATGTTTTCCAAGAAACAAGAACTCAGTATCAAAAGTATTCATGTATAATAATACTAAATTTATTTTTAATGAGATCCCTGGGTGAAGTATCAGCAATATTACGTGTACAGAAACAGCTAGATTTCTGTCAGTCCGTGCGACATTAACAAGCATTAGTGAGGACACGAGCACATACACTGTAAGGAAATGAACATGTCAAGACATGACTATTTAACACAGCATGACCAGTCGGTGAAACTCACAATTTAACATGACTATCCTTATATGGATTGAAATGAAGAGTAAGAATACAGCAATGTTACCCGTTACACTTTGTAAAATCAGATACATGAGTCTATAAGCAGTGCTTTTAATAAACACAGTAATTAACTTCCAATAAATATATTCCTTTCTGTTCCTTTATCATGTTATTTTCTATGTTATCCAGCTGGCAAAACATGCCAGATAACTGAAATCAGTGACATGACACTGCACTTGCCTTCCATTCAGCTTTTTCTTACTCTGCACGTCCTATCGTCAGTTCCTATAGAACCTGCTAGAACCTGCCCTGGGCCCGGTGTGAGCAGCCATCTGGAGAGGGCAAGGAAGGTTCCCATGAGCATCCTCAGGAATCGGCCTGCCCTCCTCACAAGTGCCAACAAGGCCTGCCCCTAGTCCTGCTCCTCGTAGTGAGCATAGCCGCTGGCATAGGTCCTTCCTAAGTTCAAACCAGTGAACAGATCTGATGACTCGGCATCTGAGTCCTTCCCATCTTCTTCCTCTTCATCATCCTCTGCTTCGTCCTCCTCATCCTCCTCATGGTACGCAGTATCTCCGTACTTGTCAGACGACAGGCTCCTCCAGTAAGCACCGTCTCCCTCCTCTCCTCCAGTCTGCCTGCCAAACTTCAGGGAGCGTGCTACAAGAGATAGTTACACGCATGTCGTCAGTTAGTGCCATGCTCACACATCCCACTGCCAGGGGACATACTGTTACACTGGTGCTTAAGGAAAAGGGAAGTTCTTCTCTAGTTTTCCTACAGAAATCTATACAGCATAATCACAAATAACTAAGGCAAACACCAAACCTCAGTGAGTATGGTCAGTATGATTCTGTATCAAAGTGAAGGCTAAAAACCTCACTTGCTTATGGCAACACATTTATCTTTTCAAATAAAAACAAAGTTCCTATATATAAATGTACACACACACACACACAGCGCCAGGGAGGCAGCTCCATCAATTGGGTTTAGTTACCTATTGACGGAATTTGAACCACCGGGGAGTGAGGCCTCTGAGCATGCCTGGGGGCCCTTCATTACGCTGGCTGTTGTAGGTAGGACCACTCCCCGGGCAGGGATCCTAGACTGTGTGGCACGGGAAAGCAGCGCAACGTGAGCACGCATTCACTCTCCTCCTCTGACTGTGGACACATGAGCAGCACCTGGCAGCTCCGCTGCGCTGACCTCAACTATAAGCTAGAATAAACCCTTTTCCTTAAATGGCTTTCATTATAGCATTTTATCATAGCAGCAAAAAAGAAGCTGAGACAACCAATCAAGTGCTTGCTACGTAAATCAGAGGACCCAAGTTCAATCCCCAGTACCAGCACAGCAATTTAGGTGTGGCAGCACATGCTTATAATTGTAGCACTGTGGAGGGAGACACCAGAAGATGTCTGCCAGCCAGTCAAGCTTAGAAAAACTTGTCTCAATAGCCTCGCAAGGAATGGCACCCAAAGTTGATCTCTGCTACACACACACACCTCACCACACCCAAAGTTGATCTCTGGTATATACACATATGCGTATGCGCAGAAAAGTAGAGGAAAAAGGAAATAGTAAATTTAGTCTAGGCACGAGTCTACCCCACGAGAAGCCTTACTTGACATGCTGAGGTCCTTTGTCTCCTGCGTTTCGTGTCCACACTTAGGGCAAGGAGGTTGTTTCCCTTTTTCTTGCTTAAACACCTTGCTCCTTGTATGTTCATCACAGAAACAAGCCTATACGAGAGAGGCAGAAATAAGGCAGTATTTAATTTATAAGACATAAAAACATACCATCCTATATCACAAGAAAATGTGAACAGAGTTTTGCTTAAGGCGGAGCTAAGAACTGTACTGGACTTGTCGTGTGCTCTTGATTGCAGTTTCTTAAAAGGAAATGGATTTTGCCGGAACTCTTCAGAAACAGGACAACGTAAGGCAGACACTTACTAGACAGAGGATGACATGGGAGGTGGCTTATCCACGAGGTCATGTTTGAGGCTCTAGATAACAAAATGGTGGCTAGTTCATCTTCAGAGTACACTGCCACCCAGACAAGGGCCGGAAAGGCAATATCCAAGTCCTCAGTACTGAGGGAAATGCGGAGGGCCGCTCAACAACATGGGAAGGCGGGCAGGGTAAAGTGACCAAAGACAGAGCTGTTCTACGCAGCAGAAAACACAGACAGTGCAATTCTGCAGCACTCAGGCGGAACCAGGAAGAGTAAGACAGGATACAGACAGAAAAGGTGAAGGACTAGAGCAGTGTTTCTGAAGTAAGTTATTATCTGTCTAGTGACCTTTGAACAAGACACACCTTACACCGGAGGCACGAATGCTGGCCAAGGCGATTGCAGGAACCACCTGTGGGAGACATTCATCATCTTAAAATCCCGTCAGCTACTCGGACCTTGCATATTACTTCTGCCAGTTACTGAATCACTGGATGCTCTCTCAATGGCATCACAGTTGAGTCAGTCACTTGCTGACCTGCAGGGCTCGTGCACGATAAACACACAAAGCACCCATGCTTCCTCCACACGTAACTTTATTTTTATTCTATACATTCTGCAGAAACCTAAAGGGGGGTGAGGTACACAATATACTTTTACATACTCATGAAAATTTGTGTAAATACTGAATTTTATATAAAGTATATATCTCTTATCAGTAACTGAGCAACTACAATCTGCACATAAGTGATAGAGTTAGCAACTACCCCAGAATGAGAGCCATATGATGGAAGCAGGTAACTGAGAATGCCAGTCTTTTCTAGGATGGTAATGCTACTTAGTGAGAGTCAATACGAGACATCGTAGGACAATACTTTATGCTTATTCTCATTTCAATAAGCCTTTTGAAATTATCTGTAGAGAGAATTCTATATACTATTACTATTAACCCAATTAGTAACTGGTTCTCATCTGGACAATTCAGAACTGTTTGTAGGTGCAGGTTAAATACAGATCTGAGATACCCAACCCGAACGGAAGATGAGCTCTCCAGGGAAGAGCCTGAGTCCCTGCACTGTTAGAGTTGAACTAGGAGCGGGGTCACTTACTGGAAGGCACTGAGAAAGGGAAGGAGAGGGCTGAGCTTGACTGGTAAAGGAACCTAAAGGTTCACAGGTGGTGAACAGGACCAGGAATGCTACAAGAACACCAACGCCTGGTCAAGGCCACAAAATGGAGAACTGCTCAGCCAATGTACCACTATTATCCTCATGGAAAAATTCAGAGGCAACGATTGGGTGTTTTCCCTATAAACAAAACACACACACACACACACACACACACACACACACCACATATGCACCCGCACACACATTACAAGGTAGCATTAAAAAACTTACTCCTTTTAAATTGAGTGTCACACATTACTCAGAAGCCTAGGTACGAGAACAGCTAACAGAACAACTTACATTTAAACGTTTCTGCTTCTAGGACTTGGCAGCTGGCTTGATGTTCAAACTGGTCATCTTCACAGAGAAAATTATGGCAAAAAGAACAGCTGAATATTCTGCCTCCTGTAAGATTACAATAAAATCCACATATATTATATGGCAAACTTAATAACTTTAAAAACCCTTATCCTTGTCAAAGATGGCAACTGATTGCATACGTACATCAAAACTGTGTGGCAACAGCTAAAATAAAGTTGCTGATGTACTTCCTATTGACATTGGCCTGTGGGCCTCACTATCTCCTGCCCACTTACAGAACGGTCACAGGCCTAAGAGAGGCTGCCTGTCCTCCCCAAGCTCCCTCCTCATCTGTTTGGGTGACTAGTTCTAGCACTTACTAATACTGCTGCTGCAATCCCCTCCCAACTAAACTCATGTCTGAAACTGTACTGTGGTTAAAGATTTCAAAGTATCTCTATGGGGAGAGAGCACTAGCATTTACCCATAACTAAGACATGTTGTTAGCACCTAGTCACTCACCATGGTCCCATACCCCTCGCTCACATTCCACACACTCTGCATCAGTGAGTGGACAGGCACAGGCATGGGTGCTAAGACACTTCCGCCCATGGCACACCCAAGCTTCACAGAAGTCACATATTGCACCCTGCAACAAAAAAACAGCAGCTCTGGGTCAGCTACCACAGGAGCACCCAGCTACTAGGGCCCTTACAAAACAAGCAGAGGAAGGGAGGCCAGCAAGTGGGAGGATGGCTGACTTGTGAAACCAGGTGTAGAAAGCCTTACGTGTGTCTCTCCTTGAGGAGGCAGGATTCTGGCAAGAAAGAGAAGAACTCTCAACTAGGTAATCCAGACTTTAATAAGGCAGACTTCACAGTACACAGCAAAGGGCTAAGAGAAAATATCAAGGATGGCCTAGTGGCGCCCCCGCCCCCAATCCCGAGGGACAAGGAAGGGTGGCACATGGTTATCAGCACAGGAAGAAAGAATGGCAAAGGACTCACCCCTGAGAGAACAAAGCTCTGTCCCAGAGAAAACCCCAGGTTAGGGAGATTACTGCAAACACTATACATAAAGCCAGCATTACTCTCCTCACAGAATGTAATTTGGACATGAAGTATAAACCACACTGCAGAATATAGCAAAACTTATGGCTCATACTTATTATCTTTTAATGAAATAGAACAAAATATGTCTTATGGTACTAAAATTCCTCATAAGATCTTGTCCAGTAAAGATAATGTGTAATTAATATATACTTTTTGTCAAATTTAATGTTAAAAAATTAACCTTAAATTCTTTTGAAACTTGTTTAACCAAAAGGTTTGAGTTGATGATCTTCCAAATTCAGGAAATGTATTTTGTGAAGTCTGTTTAACATTTTAGAAAAGTACATGGTACCTTTAGTTGGATGACCAACTAAAATTACAAAGAAAGCTCTGCCATTTTGTGGCTTGGGGGCACGGCAAGCTTCATCCCTCCTGGCTAGTTTTCATGGTGTTAAGGACACTATAGGCTCTACCAGAGGAGGAAAGTCATCATCAATCTTACCCAGATGCAAACCCTGTAAGCTACAACTGTGACCATCCTGGCAAGATTTGCCGACCGGTGCAACAGTGGCACGAATGTTATGGGAGTAACCAACTACTCCTGACTGAATTTAAGCCTACTCCAGGAGATAGAACTTGTATCTGGCATTATTATCAGGACAAAAGAGCCTGTGGCTACATAGGTCATACTACTAATATTTTGCTAATTGGACCCAGAATTACAATGATTCTTAACAACTTATTGCTATATACACAAATCAGTGCATCTCTTCAACCTCACTAAAGAAGCTTCTTTTCTTTCAATAAATGGTAACACAAAGACTAAAACCTGGTCAACATGCAGAAATAAGAAACTACAGAGTATAAATGTACCAGTTTCTCAGTCTGTTCAAACTACTGTACCAACCAAAGACATGTAATAAGCCTAGAACCCCTCTTCAGATGTGACCAATGGACAGCGCGTTCTCCACAGTTGTGTGGAGAGTGGGGACTGACTCTGACATGAACTCTGCTGCCCCCTATTTGACCACTTCCCCTTGGTGGGGAGGCCTGATGGCTCTCAGAAGAAGGAGAAGCAGCTACCAGGATGAGACCTGATAGGCTGTGATCATATGGTGGGGGAGGAGGTCCCTTCTGTCACAGACCTAGGGGAGGGGAATAGGGTGAAAGAGAGAGGGAGGGAGGGGGAAACAGGAAGATACAAGAGAGGGGATAACAACTGAAATATAATGAATTAATTACTTAAATTAAAAAATCCTAAAAAGAAAAGAAAAGAAAAAAAAGAAAAGAAAAGAAAAAGGGAGAGAGACTGCAGAGTGCAGAAAGAGGTCTGCAGCATATCCCTCCCTCCCAGGCTCAGGGATCTCTAACAATGCAGAGGTGGCAGAGGACTATGAGGAAACAAAAGTGGACATCAGACACAGTGGGAAGCGGAACACCAAACACCACACCAACTCCGACAGCAAGCAAAAACCTGTGAAAGAGGCTCAAAGCCAGCAAGATCCCAGCATGGAGGAGAGCGTGAGCACACAGTCCCACCCTTAGTTGTATTTGACAGCTTCTAGGAGAGGAAGAGTCAGTTTTCTTTAAGGTTGTGGCCCCAGTAGGATGACCATGCTGCAGGGCAGGCCTACACCTAAAAGTATTTGGGTAAATAAATTGGACTGAATATGGGTTAAAGTTTTAAAGAAAGAACACAGATAGTATCTGGGCAGACAGATGGGGCAAATCTTGAAGAGGTAAAGGTCAATATGATGAAAATATATTGTAAGGTATTAATAAAAATTATTATTAAGACACTGGTTAAAATGGCTTTATGTCATCCATGAGAACATATTATACTAAGTCATGAAAAGCAGCTTACCACCATAGCAAGGCCTGTACTGTACACACCAGCATGCTTGATGACGCAGTCTGAAGACTTCATCATACACTTTGTTTTTCCTGGTAAAAAGAGTGTATATATGCATTATTAGCCCTACAAATTGGTGCATACAGAAACCATTAACTAATTCCTCTTTGATCTAGCCCAAATGCCTATGGAAATAATACTTTTAAAATTATTAAAGCCGTTTATCTTCCCATTTACATAAAAAAATTACAGAGATCTCATTACCTTAGTCAGATCTTCTGAGATTAGAAATGTATTAATCCATAAAAGTTGTTATATAATTTATATGCAACATGCTAATTCACGAAAGCAGAAATTCCAGGCTATGCACTGTAATCTGACAATCATTTTGACAGTTTCAAATCTTATGAAATCCAAGTGAACCAAAATGCTGTACACGCATGCTTTAAAATGAATCTTATAGTCATGAATCACATAGGAACAGCCCTGCATGGATGTACCAGGTGTTTCCTGGCACACACCATCAAAAGGCACGGCAAACGCTAGTTGTTTAGACCCAAGCCATTGCACCTAAGCTTATCCCTATGTAAAATCACCACAGAGGGGCTCGTCTAGGAGTTACCAGCCCCGCCGTGGCAGGAGCTGCGTATCAGATGCTAACAGGGTTAGTGATGGCACACTAACTGCCCATCAGACTACAGAGTGGAACAGGAGACACACGGAAAAGATGCCAGCATCGTGTTTCCTGAGGAGCAGAGTTAGATGGCAAGAAATGGGAAGAGAGAAAAACTGGACACAGGGGAGAATCTGCAATAGAAAGCGCACCACACACAGCTCTGTGACGTCCTGGAGACGAGACACTGAGTGAGCATGCACAGCTGCCTCTACCTTCTGCAGACTCTTTCTCACTCTGCACCCATGTGCGTAAGTGCCGCACAGGCAGGTGAGCCTCTCTTCTCCCACTAGTGGCAGAACTGAACACATGACTCTTGGACAACTAGAACTACACTGCAAATAGTCCACATGCAGCCGTAACCACCACCCTGCAGCTCGGCACTAGCTGCTCCGCTGGAAACCATCATCTTCTAAGTAGTGTTCAAAGAGAACGCTGAGGGGAAAGTCTGGAGTAAAGCTGATTAGATTTCCTAAGGCAAGTCTCCAGGAACACACGGTAGAAATCCCCCATGACAGCAACACCCTTGGCATAAGTGTTTGTTCAGATTACTTAGGAAATGCCCTCCTTTCTTCTCTAGGAAATGCCAGTTAGTTTTACTCAAATAACTTGAGTTATTTGAGGGAAACAGTTCCACCTGTACTTCACAACTGCCAGACAAACATTTGATGAAGACATGCTCCACAGCTGTGTACTCACCACACTGTGCACAAATTGGTAACTTCTGAACAGAATTACAAAAGTAGCAAAATGCTCTGTTCTTCTGCCGCCTTATCAAGGAAAACAGAGATTTAAATAGTCAGTTTCAGGTAGAGGATGAGACCATAACTCTGTGCTGGTTAGCTTTGCCAACCTGACCCAGACTAGAGTATCTGAGAAGAGGCCTCAGCTGAGGAACCGCCTCCATCAGAGTGGCCTGTGGTCATGTCTATGGAGCATTTTCTCAACTGCTAATTATGGGAGAGGCCACACTGCGCTGTGGGCAGTGCCGGCCCTGGCAGGTAGTCCTGGGCTGTATAAAAAGGTCGCTGACCTTGAGTGGAAGCAAGCCAGAAAGCAGAATGGAATAAACCCTTTCCTCCCCAAGTGTTGTCACAACAACAAAAAGCACACGAGGACAACGTCATACAGAAAAAGAAATTTAAAAAACTTACCTCTGACACTTGTCACATTCCTGTAAAATTAAAAACATAACATTAATTTTCTGCCGGTCGATAATGGAAAACTTACTAATATTATAAAGACTATTCTCTTTCCCACAGTATGATGTAACTGGTTCTAGACCCCAGTTCCAGCTCTCGCCATGTGTGCAAGCTCTTGCACGTGCTCCAATAGCAAAGGAAAACAAAAAGTAACACTCTGATCCACGATGGAAGAAGCTTTATTGCAAAGAAGTTAAATATATTCCATTTGCTTTGGTTGTTTTAAAGAAGCCCAATACTACACAAAGCAGATACATGTCCCTACTCAATTTTCTATTTTAATTGCAAAACATCCTATTTGCTTATGTTGGGTAGATGCTGGAAATAAAGGAGGACACGAAATACTAATGAAGAACAGCAACTATCTACATTACTTAGGGTTTTCAGAGCCCTCTGGTCAGGTCTGCTCTCTACAGTCAAGGGGTGAGTCTTTCCCCAAGTGTGTTCTACACTCTGGCCCCCGCGCCTTCACTCTGGCCCCCGCGCCTTCTTTCTCTAACACTTTCCCCCTTCATGGAGTGAAACCCTAACCCTGACTCTCATTACAGGGACTTACATATTAGTCACTTTGCTTTGTCTGTTCAGCCCTTACATCATAAACCAGTCTTGGGACAGAAAAAGGACTCAAGCCAACCTATGATAAATCGTTTTGTGGCGTCCACAGTAATGAGATGTGACATAAGCACGCTACCAGAAACCAGGGAGCTAAGCAAGCACAGCGTGACAGTCCTCAGAAGCTGCAGGAGGAAATGCAGCCGAAGCAGAGACGGTCCCAGGATCTAGCTGTCCCCGCATCTTCTTTGCCCATTCCTTCCCCCATACTTGCAGTTACTACTCCAGTGACCTACTTTTCCCTAAGGTGAAATTGTGTTTCTGTCATCCATAAACAAACAAACCCTACACAGTACATGACACTAGAGCATTCTACACATGGATAAAAGAGGCACTCCATTAGCCTTCGATGGTGCGCCCAGAGTTATGCAAACACATGGTCCCATAAATACTCAACATTTGCCAAATGAAGTCACACATTTTAAAGACCAACCTACTTAGCACAGGCAAAATCCTTTAAGAAAAGGGGAAATGCCTAGAAATCAGGACACTCAGCAAGAGAAATCACTGAACGAAGAACGGCTAAGAGAAAAATGACAAAAGCCCAATGAATAAGACACACTGAGCTAAGGACAATGGAGAAGCCGGAACTGCTCTCAGTTCCTGTTACCCACTCTCTCCTTCAACACCTACTATCACCAGCAGTATATGAGGTGCGAGGCCAGGCTTGATGAGAGAAAAAAAAATCATTATTACTCAGTAAAAACAGTGACCATGCCCCTACCAGGTTTCCATGTAGTGAACACATGGGCACACTGTGGTTGATTTTTTTTTTTTTCAGGTAGATTCTATACCATATAGTTCTTCCTTTGCGCCACCAGCGGATGTTTAAAAGCTCTTACCATGGAAGCATTGCATGGGTGCTTGGCTAAGTCTACAGTGCCTCTAGACGCCCTGAGTTGCTTCTCGCGTTCTCGACGGTTCTCTGCCTTCTTCCTCGCACCAGTCTTTTTTTTCGGCATCTCTCCCTCTTTCTAAACAAGACAAACAGAAAAGCCGTAAGTGCTGGATTCACTTAACACTGTGTTTACACTCTGCTTAGATATTAAACTCATCTCATCACTTCTACAGTTACTTTCTAAAGCCTTTAGCAACAGTGCGCACACATCATTCCTGCTGTAGTTTAGCTACCAAACAACTCTGAAAGAGCAGCGGCACTAAAGAGCCGAAGTAACTGTTTTCTCACTCTAAACTTAACTATTCTGTTCTTCATTAAAAACAAAAAACAAAAACAAAAAAACTGTGCATGCACCATTAATAAGAAATGACTAAAACACTCATTTTGTGCCAAGCTGAAATAACCATTTGGAGATATACAGCCACAACCAAAATGCTGCCAACACACTGTACACAATCACCTAGATGGTATCTAAATAAATATATCCAACAAGCCAAGCACCGACTGCAAAACCAACCCATTCTCTCTGAAGATGAAGCAACTACAGTTGCTTTCGCTCCTCCTTGGAAGCAACGATTTTAACTGGTCAGATGCTTGGAAGTTTGTTTCCCATAGGGACATCAAACCTTACAAAACCGGTTTTTAGCACTCAGAAAAAGTACAAGTTCGAGGGCCGGGCTTCTGTTTGACGATTCCAATGCCCTATCCTTTCGGGAAAGGCAGTCCTAGGGGTTAATTAGTGGTTAAACATCGGGGCCAAGGCACGGGACCTTCCGTCCATACTTAAAGTTCAAGTCTGGAGCATGTGGCTGGATGACTGGCCACGGGTGCAGTCATCTCAGGCCTGCGACATCTCAGGCCGATTTTTTTTTTCTCCCCTCTCGAATTGTTTGTGCCAATGACGAGGGGATTCTTTCAGCTCGAGCGTGGACTCCAGTGATAGCGGGGCGGCACTGGGGGGCACTGGCGGCGGGGACGCGGGGACACCCACGCGCCTCGCGACCCGCCAGCCGCCCACGGGTCCCTCACGCTCTCGCGGCCCACTCGGGTCGCGCAGCCTCGCTCGCGGGGACGCGCCGCTCACCGCTGTGGTCGAGGACGCAGAGGCGACTCCAACCCGCGGGCCAGAACCCCCGGGGAGACCGGTGCGTGCGCGAGTCCGAAAGGTTCCGATGGTGGGAGCCAAACCGGATGTCCTCCCACGTCAGAGCTCCCAGACTGTACACGTCAACCGGAAGTGTCCAGCCGGCCCCGCCCCGTTCTGTTTGCTCCGCCCCGACCTCGCCCCCTCCCCGCGGGAGGAGCAGGGCCCGCCTTCCTCGCTCCAGGCGGAGAAGGAAAGCAGGAACAGAGACCCAGGAAGTCAAGGCCTGTGCTCTTATTCTGATTTTATTTTACCCAGAGAATTGAGAAGTCCAAAAGGAAGAAAAAGATGAACCCACAAAAACTTTTGAAAGAAAAAAATGAATTTACTAACGATTTTTTCCCCTGATTCTTTTGAAATCCGTTTCTTTCTGTGAACCTGACAAGCCTTACATCTCACCTTTTTGTTTATTTATCTTTGTTGGTTTTTGAGACATAATGAGAGTGTAAGTCTGGCCTTGAACCAATGACCTTCCTGTCTCTCTGTCTTTCTGTCTGTGTCTCTTCTCCCCCCCCCCCCCCCCGCCCTGCTCCCCTCCCCCTCCCGCCTCTGCTGGCATTGCACATCAGTGACCGCAGGTCCCATTTTTTCACCGATTATCTCGCAGCACTGACGTTCCAGTTCTGAGTTGTCTTTAGGTTGCGCTCTGTTGTGTGGATTCTGTTCCATTGTGAGCAAATCCTCCCACATTCTCTGCTTGTGCCCTGTGGCTGAGATCTGACTTTGCCACAGGACTGTTTGCTTTAAATAACACTGAAAGTAAATGTATTATTTTCCCTCCTCCCTCAGCTCTGGGGAGGAAGACCTTGATAATACTCCTAGTTCCAGAAGCGGTCATTACTCACTGTCACCTGGGCTTGAGAGTAGCTATTTTATCCCCACCCATAGTTTTGCCTTTACCTTCACTCGCATTTTGGTCTCTTGATTTCTTGGTCGCCATCTGCTAACACCTTTACTACACCCCAGGACTCTACCTCCGTGACCAGGCCTTGAACTGTCTCTCCAAAAGAGAGCTGCTCCAGCAGTGAAATTCAAACTCCAATGCCTTTGCTTACTGGACCCCTAAACTGTCCCAAGTGTTCTTGTTTAATCATCCTGTTCAATCCCCCCCCCCACCAACTTCCACTTTAATAAAACATAGCCCCATCACTTCAGTCTCAATTTGACATGTTTTTTTCCTACTCCCAGTAATGATGTACGTTTTCCTTCCTATATTGATTTTTTGGACTGTTTACTTGGGGGGCCTGGGGGGGGCATAATGCATAAATAGGAGTCTATGTCACTAAACTCTAGCCTAGCCTGTCAAGATTCCCCTCTGTCCTGTATTTTCTTAATCAACTCCCTAATCAGTCCCATTTACCACACTCTCAAAACGGATTTCTGCTTTTCAACCTTTCAGCGCTTTTCTCAGTTTCAGCAGACATCGCCGCCTCCCCTTTGTATAAAGCGACGTCAAGACTGCTCCGAGATACAGTTAACAAGAAGTTTTTATTGTAACTACGAGGGAGAGTGCAGCCAGCAGCATGTGGAAGAGTTCAGAGCAGGGACAGAAAGCAGTAGACTAGACATGGCCAGTGGACTGAGCCAGCCATGAGAGGAGAGAGAGAGAGAGGGGGGGGGGGGGGAAGGAGGGAGAGAGAGAGAGACAGGGAGAGGGGGTGTTTAGAAAGGAAGAAAAGAAACAAAAGAGGAGAGAGGGCTAAGAGAGGGGACCAAGAGAATAAAAGGGCCAAGCGGGCTCTCATGGCCTCAATGGCAGGGTTATATAGGACTGAGAAGCTGAGGAGAGGGAAGTCCATGAGCTGGAGAGGGTTAGAATGCAGAACTTTGTGGAGGCCCCAGTACTGTGTGAGCTGACCAGCATGTGCTTTGACGTGTGGTAATAGGCACCACAGTTAGCTATCTGTCCCTAGTTTCTTTGGGACCCGGTACTCTTTCACAAACAGAAAATGTCAACAACAGCTAACATGCATCTAGGGTTTTGCTCCTTGCATTCAAGGCACTTGGCTTGTGTGCCCTTAAACAATTTAATGCCTGGGGAAATGGGGAGATAAAAACGCAACCTGACCCAAAATTATACAGCTGTTTTGGCTTGGGTGTAGCAGGAACCCTTGTATTCTCTTGGGCTTGGGACAAAGTTCTGATATTTGCCTCCATCAGAAGGACGACTGATAACCTTGAAATGGATATGGTTTTTAAATTCATTAAAAAAAAATAATACTAGTAAGCCTATTCCAAACTAAAATAGTATTCTTGAGCAAAGATGATTATACTTTCCTATATGACATACATAGATAAATGAAGGAGCCATAGCTCATAATTGAAGTATAAACAGCCCCCCCCATCATGTGCTTCCAAGTTCCGCGTGTTCCCTTCCACCCTTCACCTCCACAGTGACACCTCGTCCCTCATTCTAGTCTTATTCTGTGCCCACAGTCCTACCTCAGTTTCCCAAGTGCTGGGATGACAGATGTGGACCACCACATCTGGCTTCCTGGTTGTGGTTTATATACATATATATGTATGTGTATACACACACACACACATACACACACACACACACACATATTTGAACAAACTGACCGGTATTCTTATTCGTTACCCATCCACTTTGTCTCTAGGAACACAGGAACACCATACTTAGCAGCCACCTCCTGGTCACCAGACTTCTACGGCCATACTGTCCTTGCCATTCATTTCAATATCTGTGCCGACTTAGGTCTACCTTTAGCCTAGTGTTCAGCTGGAGCTGGGTGCAGGCTCTAAGGAGGCATCTGTGTGGGTTGCAAATAACAGAGAGGGCCAGCCGCTAGCTGTAGAAGGCGCGAAGCTCCTTGTGCTCACAGATCAACACTAGGGAACTTGGGGTGCTAAGCTCTCCAGTGCTTATTCCTTCTAGGGCAGGAACGCAAGACCTGCTGTGTCCACCCCGAAGGCTGCAGTGGAGCTCTGCAGCCTGGTGACCTTTATGCTCTCTATGTGGCCAGAGACTTTTCACGTAACTACGTTCTCCTCAGACCCTTATCATAAATATGTTTTTCTCAGTCAGTCATAAACCTGTTTTGTCAGTCAATCTAACCGATCTTTACGGACTGTACAGAGGGCTTGCATGTAGTCATATCTGATCTGCACTTCCCTTACTTTGTTCCTCAAGGAGAGTTGTGTATGTCTCGTTGTGAAGGGGGAACGAGATAGTCACCATCAGAATAGTTTTCACCAAATTGCTCTGTGCTTAAATTTGCCTAAAATAAACAACTGATGGTCAGACTCCTAAAGTTTGAAACAGCATCCGGCTGCTGAGTCACCCTGAGTCAAACTACCTCCTTGTCCTCCTGCAGTCCCTCTGCTGGCCATGAGGTTGCAGAGTCACTCAGAATTAGCTGGAAAACTGGGCCACACTCAGCCTCAGAGGATTCAGAAGAATTGCAAATGTGCGACCTTTAGGTGTCACAAGCCAGCCCATTGCATCAGTCTCCGTCTGACCAACATCCTGACCTTGGAACAGCCATGAACCCTGGCTTTGGAAGTAGATCTCCTTTGGAGCTCGGCCACACTTAGGATTAAGAGTTGGACCAGCTCCCGAGTTTTTTCTGTCTTCCTGCTGAAGAATAGAAGCCTGTTCATTTCCTAGCAGATACCCACTCCATTTTACTGTTAGATTTTAAAATCCAATTAAGCACTTTTGGCTTTTTTTTTTTTTTTCCTGTTCTCAAATAATTAATTTTACTTAGCAGCAGGCACTGCCATTGTCCTCAAAATGAATATTTCTCTCATATTTTCTAAATGCTTCATACATTGCACCCATTAGAAAAATATCTTCTATTAGAGTTCCATCCCAGTTCATTACTGATGAAGGTTTTAACCACTGCACTGCTACCTTGTGCCAACGGCCATCTGTCGTATGCCTGTCACCAGTAAGAGGGCCTCAGAGCAGAAAAGTGGCCATGATTCTAGTCATAAATCCTACCTTGGTTTCTACCTATACAGAGCAGACCTGGCTCTTACCTGCCTCGGAAACACACTCCGACATGGAGTTCAGTAGAGGCAGTCTGTTTGGGAAAGTGTTTGGAACCAACAGGCACAGAGCAGGTGGTAATGGGATGGACAGAGGGAAGAGCTGACCTGTCAGTAAAGGTCCTGCCTCTGAATCTGAGACCTCTCTTCAGTGTTGTCCTGACTTCCAGTAGATGAACTGGATCTGTGTAAGCCTCTGACGTTCAGTTTTTGCAGAAGGGCAACCAAAGGAAAGGGTGTGTCCTGAGGTACACCACTAATGAAGAGATTGGACAGCTGGCTAGGGCCTGTTTGTGACACGCCGGGCATCTCAGCTACATACTGTCACCTCTGAAGAAGGACATTCATTGATAGCAAAATAAGTATTCCCAGAATCCCACTGCCCAGACCCTCAGTGAAAGAACTCCACAAGGTGTGCTTTAGGAACAGGAAAATAGACTCAGAAGGAGAGGAGGATCTGGTGTTCCCAACGTGACTTGGTTCCTTTAATGTATAGGACAATTCTAAAACATAAGTATAAAACCATAAAATTCAAGTTTAGGTATAGCAACTACAGAGAAGTAAAATGTCGCCAAGATATAATTCAAATTAAGTCATGACAGGTTTTTAATAAAATTGAGTAGATTGATATACTTATAGAAATAGGTCACCCAAAAAGCCTAGACTATTTCAACAAAAAATGAAAGAGGATTTCATTATGTACTTGAAAGCTTCCATATGGTAATTAGACAACACTGTATAGTGTTGGTCACAAATAAATAAGCAAGTGCATCTGCACAGGAGAAAACAAGCCACATGCAGTTTCTTGAGGGGTAGATACAGTATGGCCAGCCAGCGTCTCCCTCTCCATGTCGCCTTGCTTTCCCTGCCTGCTGCAGTGTCTCTCCCACCATGATGAGCTGTATCTTTCTGTATCTTGGGGCAAAATCGATACTTTCTCCCTTAAATTTGTCATTGTATTTTATCATAGCAACAAGCCACAGATAACAGCACGATGATGCTTGTTTTCCGAGGCAGTGCTTTGTGAGCCTCCCCCCCAACACACACTCCTCTTCAATTTCTTCCTTTTTAATGATGAAAAAAATTACAAGTTCTTTTCCTTCAAAGTATCACTTCAAATAAGTGAGCTTAGTGTACTCATCAACACAGATAATCCCAAAGTGTTGAGTTTTGATAAAAGGACACTAAAACCGAGATGCTTATACACAAAGTGATAAAGTAATTCCAAGTATTCATTGTGTCTACCTGACAGCGTATCTCATCCCTGCTGGTTATAGAGACAAAGGTGGTGGTGGTGTTGCTTTGTTTTGTTTTCATTTTTGGGTGCTGACTCAGGGTCTCACGTGAGGACCAGCAACACACAGAACGCATTGCCTGGGTCAAAGGTACTGAGTGAGGCAGACTGGAGAAATTAATTTAATTCTGAGAATAAGAATCCACCTGTTGGGCTGGAGAGATAGCTCAAAGGGTTAAGAGCACCAGCTGCTCTTCTGAAGGTCCCGAGTTCAATTTCCCAGCAACCACATGGTGGCTTACAACCACCTGTAATGAGATTTGGTGCCTTCTTGTGGGCAGGTGCCCGTGTGGGCGGAATACTGTATAAATAATAAAAAAAAAATCTTAAAAAAAAAAAAAAAAAAGAATCCACCTGTTGATGTGATGTACGCAATGAAATATCTTTTCACTCATAGCCAAAACTGTGGGTGAGCCACAACAGAATCATCACACTGAACGACAGAAGCTACAGAAGGACAGCTCTGTTGGAATTATGAATTGTGGTTGCCAGAAGGAAATGTGGGGTCGCTCATCAAAATGTCAAATCTTCAGGAGTATGAGATACACAGGTGTCTGAGGTTCTCCGTATCGTGCCTCCAGAAGACAGAAACGTACCATGCACCTAAGACTTCATTCATGGATGGGCACCATGCTGCGTTCTTACCACCAGAGAATTTTAGAAACTCCTTTTCTACCTCATAGCATTACTTTCCAAACCCAGGTGCCTCTACTGCCCAACTTTTCTGCGCCCCACTATCCTTAGTGCTCAGATAGGAAACCAAGTTCACAAAACGACCTCATGGCCCACTGTGCCTCAGCTCGCTCATGGTATCTCAGTGCTTACTGGACTGACAAGAGACCCTCTGACAAATGTATCGAATGTATGAAGAACAAGCCTTACACTGTTCAGTACCAGCTAGCAATTTCCTTACCCATTTCATCACCCACTGATCCAATTTGTCACAAGGAAGATGTCAAGTGTCTCCCACAGCCAATCAGGTTTTTTATAAATTTCTCCTACCTTCAATAATTATGATATTTATCACCTCTACAAACTCCATTTTTGACTGGATACTGTCTAGAGTTTTACAAAAAGAAAGCGGAAAGGTAGTTGTAATTGTCATCATAAATGACATGTATTCGAAATGAAGCTTGGGGCCTTGCTTTCGTCAGCGTTCTATTGCTGTGAAGAGACACTATGGCAGCAACAACACTCACGAAGGAAGGCAGTTCACTGGGGCTGGCTTACAGATTCAGAGGTTTAGTCCGGGTGTGATTGCTATGGGAAGCACAGCAGCCTATGGGCAGCCCTGGTGCTGAGAGTTCCACACCTGAATCCGTAGGCAGCAGGGACAGTGACAGCCACTGGGCCTGCCTTGGGTGTTTGAAACCTCCAAGGCCTACTCCCAGTGCCACACTTTCTCTAAAAGGCCACATCTACTCCAACAAGGCCTCAGCTAATCCTCAAGTAGTGTCACTCCCTGATGACTAAGCATTCAAGTGTATGAGCCTATGACAGCCGGCCATTTTTATTCACACCACCCCAGGGCTGGGGAGATGGCTGAGCGGTTAAGAGTTGTAGCTACTCTTCCAGAGGACTGAGCTTTATCCACAGGGCCACACTTCTCCAACTCCCTCTTCTGCCATGTTTGGGCACTAAGCATGCAAGTAGTACCCAGACATACATGGAAACAAAATAGCCACATACATGAAATAATAAAATGAACATGAAGTTTCTCAGACCTCCCACAAGAATGGCTGCCTCCTCCTTAGATCTGTCTGCAATCTAGACACTGTGGTCTCTCTGAACCCACAGACGCAATCGCTAAGGCTTTTGAAATATGAGCCTCAATGATGACTCAAGCGTATTACCTCAGCTCAGTTCTATTTCTGGGAGGTGTCTAGTGAGCCCTGGAGGACCTGCTTGGATTCTTAAGGCTTTGCTGTGTTCTGTAGCGCACCCTGAAAGCAGGCAGGAGACTGGAGAACAGGCTTGAAGCTCAAGTGGTGGGGGGCATTCACCAAAGAAGACTGCTTGGACACGGGTTTAAGCCAAGAGAAAGTCTTTAGTAGCTGGCTGGAGACTACACTGGGTGCTTGGGATCTCATTATAGCCCCCCACAGCCTTTCTCAGGGTGAGCTTTTAAGATGTATGTGTGTGTGTGTGTGTGTTACACACTAGTAGGTATGTATATGTATGTATATATAAATATATACATGTGTGTTACACACTAGTAGGTATGTATATATGTGTATATATAAATATATACATGTGTGTTACACACTAGTAGGTATGTATATATGTGTATATATAAATATATACATGTGTGTTACACACTAGTAGGTATGTATATGTGTGTGTGTGTGTGTGTGTGTGTGTGTGTGTGTGTGTGTGTGTGTGTGTGTATGTGTGTGTTCTGGGTTGACATACTTCAGTTAACAAGAACAGTTGGCCAGGAGCAGGACTACAGAAGCCAAAGTGCAAGGTCAGTTCACTTAAAGACTTTCCCAGACCTGTGGACTTTGATGGATCCGGCCTTTGTTTTAGTTTTGGCAGGTAGTGCTGTCTCTGTGCCGAGTTTTACAGCCTGAATGGTACTGGCATCACAGAGTCAGTTGTGCTAAGGTCTGAAGTCATAGTAAGGTCTGGGGCCCTGTTACATTCCCCATTGGTCTTAGTGAATGAGTCAAATCATGGACTCACACCAGTTACTTTAAGATGCAGGGCCTCTTTGTTAATCTAGTCAGAATGAGAATTAAAGGTCCAGCCAGCACAAATAGCAGAGCAGTTAGCCAGCTAGGCCAAGATAGCAGAGCCTGGTTTATTTCCCCAGCCATGGAAGAGTTTTAAAAACCAGTGCCGATCGATTACCATGGTAATGACAAAGGGGTTTTGTTTTGTTTGTTTGTTCATTCATTCATTCATTTTAATATCCTGAAGGCACCCCTGCCTTTCCTCTTCTTGGTCCCACCCTCTTCCTCCTTTCCCCCTCCTTCTCCTCAGAAAAGGGGAGCCCTCTCCTTTACCAACCAACCCCAGCACATCTAGTCACGTCAGGACTAAGCCAATCCTCTTATACTGAGACCAGAAAAGGCAGCCCAGCGAGGGGAAAGTGGTCTAAAAGCAGGGAACAGAGTCCATGTCAGAGACAACCCCTGATCCACTTGCTAGAGGACCCACATGAAGACCAAGGTGTCCATCAGTTACACATGTGTCATGTTCCTATGTCCAATCAACGCGTGATCTTTGGTTGGTGCTTCAGTCCCTGTAAGGCCCCATAGACCTAAGTAAGTTGACTCTGTTGGTCTTCCTGTGGAGTTCTTGTCCTCTCTCCAGGCTCTTCTATTCTTCCCCCAACTCTTCCATAAGACTCCCTGAGTTCTGCCTAATGTTTGACTGTGGGTTTCAGCATCTGTTTCAATCCTCTGCCTGGGAAACCTCTCAGGGGACAGTTATGCTAGGCGCCTGTCTGCAAGCATAGCCGAGCATCATTAATAGTGTCCAGGGTTGGCTTTGTCCTATGGGGTGGGTCTCAGGTTGGGGCTGTCACTGGTTGGCCATTCCCTCAATTTCTGCTTCATCTTTTCCCCTGCATCTCTTACAGTTAGGGTAAACTTTGAATCAAAAGTTTTGTGGGTAGGTTGGTGTCCCCATCCCTCTTTCTGGAAATCCTGCCTGGCAATGAGGTGGCCACTTCAGTCTCCATGTTCCCTATTGCTAGGAGTCATCCCCATATCCTCCTAGGGGCCTATCCTGTCTCAGGTCTTCAGCTTGTCCCAGAAATGTATTCCCGCCTCAGTTTTCCTTCTCTTTCCCAGCCCTCTCACCTCTCATCCAACTCTCCCCAAATCTGATCCCCATCCTTGCTCCCCTGCCCACACCCTCTCCTAGCCAGCTCCCACAATTCATCCACTTCTGATATCTACTCTACTTCCCCTTCTGAGGAGGATTCAAGCATGCTCCGTTGGGCCATACTTGTTACTTAGCTTCTTTGGGTCTATGGCTTGTAGTATGAATATTCTGCTCTATATGGCTAATCTCCACTTATAAGTGAGTATATACCATGTTTGTCTTTCTGGGTCTGGGTTATCTTACTCAGGATGATCATTTCCAGTTCCATCCATTTTCCTTCAAATTTCATGATTTCCTTGTTTTAATAACTGTGTAGTATTCCATTGTGTAAATGTACATTTTCTTTATCCATTCTTTGGTTGAGGGAAATATGGGCTGTTTCCAGTTTCTGGCCATTACGAATAAAGCTGCTATGAACATAGTTGAGCAAGTGTCCTTGTGGTATGGTGGAGCATCTTTTGAGTATACGCCCAGGAGTGGTTTAGCTGGCTCTTGAGGTAGACATATTCCCAATTTTCTGAGAAAGGTCAAGATTGGTTTTCAAAGTGGTTGTACAAGTTTGCACTCTTACCAGCAATGAAGAAGTGTTCCCCTTTCCCCTTTCTCCACATTCTCTCCAGCATGTGCTGTCACTTAAGTTTTTGATCTTAGCCATTTTGATGGGTGAAAGGTGGAATCTCAGGACCATTTTGATTTGCATTTGGCTGATGACTAGGGACATGGAGCATTTCTTTCTTTCAGTGCTTCTTGGTCATTAGAGATTCCTCTGTTAAGAATTCTCTGCTTACCTCTGTACCCCATTTTTAATTGAATTATTTGGTTTGTTGGTGTTTAATTTCTTGAGTTGTTTATGTATTTTGCATATTAGCTCTCTGTTAGATGTAGGATTGGTGAAGGCCTTTCCCCAATCTGTAGGCTGCCACTCAATGGCCCTTCTTTATACAAACGATAAATGGGCTGAGAAGGAAATTAGAGAAACAACACCCTTCCCAATAGCCACAACAATTATGAAGTACCTTGGTGTAACTCTAACCAAGCAAGTCAAAGACCTGTATGACAAGAACTTCAAGTCTCTGAAGAAAGAGATTAAAGAAGATATCAGAAGATGGAAAGATCTCTCATGCTCATGGATCAGTAGGATTTACATAGTAAAAATGGCCATTAAAATCAATCTACAGATTCAATGCAATTCCTATCAACATTCCAACAAAACTCTTTACAGATCTTGAAAGAACAATTCTCAACCTCAAGTGGAAAAGATAAAAAGCTAGGATAGTGAAAACGATCCCGTAAAATAAAAGAACTTCTGGAGATATCACCATCCCTGAGTTCAAGTTATACTACAAAGCAAAAGTAATTAAAACTGCATGGTACTGGCATAGAAACAGACTGGTTGATCAATGCAATCAAATTGAAAGCCCAGAAATAAACCCACGCACCTACAGACACTTGATTGTTGACAAAGAAACCAAAATCATACAACAGGGAAAAATATCTTCAATGAATGCTGCTGTCTAACTGGATGTCCACATGTAGAAGAATGCAAATAACTCTATATTTATTTGCCAAATACACGAAATCTAATATGAGAGAAAGTGGGGAAGAGCCTTAAATTCATTGGTACAGGAGACAACTTCCTGAACAGAACACCAACCCCTCAGGCACTAAGATCCACAATTAATAAATGGGATCTCATGAAACTGAAAAGTCTCTGTAAGGCAAAGGATACTGTCAATTTCTTTTAATGGCAACCTATAGGTTTTTTAAAGCCAGACTTTTTTTTTTCAATATCATGAGAGGTAAGGCTAAGCTCCTCCAATTCTGTAGGATAACTTCTGTAAGGGACTCTAACTATTGTTTTAATACCCCTACAGGTCCTGATCAACTTGGGCATTTAGTTTGGAAATCATCCAAAGAGGCACATTTAGTCAAACCATTGGCAATGCCTGCCATGTAGTCTCAGGAGCTCGGTAATATTGCTGTTATCCAGGTGAGCCAGCCCACAAGGCCGAAGGGCAGGCATCAGAATAAGGGGCAGTACCTAGGTTAAAGGCTTTGGATATTACACATGCCTTAGCACCTTACAAGTCCTCTGATGTTAATTTGGGCAGCCACAGTCACGGTGAGTTTAGTCAGTCAATGGGCTGACCGCCTGGGGTGTAGTGTGGGGGTCAGGTGTATAAGCATAACCAGCAACCCCGGCTGATTTGGGGGGATGCTTAACTCTATCCCCAGGTCCCATCCTGTGGCACTGAGTCTGATCCCCAGGTTTTCCTTGTTCCCAAAGGCCAGAATCTTTTTGAAAGATTTTATTTTAAGGAAGCCTCAGTTTTACAACCCCAACTTTTGTTTCTGGCAACCAGGGGGCCCAGCCTTAGAACATGTATAGAATTGTAAACTTTGTATTTTCTATCTCAAAAGATAACCCCTGACACACACACACACACACACACACACACACACACAGAGAGAGAGAGAGAGAGAGAGAGAGAGAGAGAGAGAGAGAGAGAGAGAGAGAGAGAGAGAGAACAAAGCCAGACATTTAAAATAGGCATTACCAAGTAAAGGTCAAGAGGGAATATGAGTTTCTGGTCTATAGTCACACTAGCTATCACCTCCCCTGTGTGTCTGTCTTTTTTAGTTCCCAGGTCTGGGCCTGAGGGCCATGGGGGTTGGACCATAGCCTTGTACTCATACCAAACACAAGTCTCAGGAAGAGGTGGAAGGGCAGGTAGTGGAAGGGTCCTGAGTCCAATCAAACTCTAATATCAATGGGTCCATAGTCTGGAGACAGCCCACTTGGCCCCCGTGGCATCGTCCACTTTCTTGACCTGAATGTGATGGATCTAAGATGTAATGTCCTCTACCTTTGCCACCGTAGGAGTGGAGAGAATCACTTCATAGGTTCCTTTCCACGTTAGTTCCAGCACTGCCTTAGCTAGTCATTTGGCTAAGAAAACATCACTGGACTCAAACAAGAGGAAACTCATGGTGGCCTTGGAGGTTGGCTAGATCTCTCGGAGAGCCTTTATGGAGGACTAGAGGAGGGCCTATTGTGACTTGAGAGAGGACTGTTTAGAGAGTTCTGCTAACTGTTGGTCTCTGAATCTGGGAAGCAGTGAAGGAGGTCTTCCACACATAATCTCATAGAGAGGCAAACCCCTCCCGATATGGGGTGCAGCAAGCCAAGCGAAGCAAAGGAAGGAGACCTACCCATCGTTAGTGGATGCTAATGAGAGTTTTGTTCAAGTCTCTTTTCGTGTCCTATTTTTTGTTTTTATCTATCCAGAACTCTGAGATCTATATGCACAATGAAGTTTTCAATCTATGTCTAGACCTTTAGCTATTAGTTGGGAGGTTTTGGCTATAAAAGTTTGGCATTGTCAGGCCCTATTGCTAGGAGATCAAATCAGGGGACCAGTTCCTGAGGAGCATTTTAGCTACTGTTTGAGCAGATTCAGTTTGGATGAAGAAAACTTCTACCCCCTGGAAAAGGTATCTATAAAAATTAGCAAGTACTTTTATCCTTCCCCAATAGGCAGGATCTTAGTGAAGTCAGTTTTCCCAGAGTTCACTGGGGTGTTGGTCTCTCAATTGGACCCCTTCCTGGGTAAGGGCTCTCTGTTCTGGATTTACTGGAGCACAAGCCTGGCATTGGGCTAAGACTTCCCATGGTAGGCTATCCAGTCTAGGTAAAACACACATTGGTCCTGAGTCACTCGGAAAGGTTTGTGGACCCCACATGGGGAGCCTGGTGAAGGGCATTTACCAACTGTCCCGCCAGTTGTTTCTGGAAGAGTGATCTCTCCCTCTGGTGTCCTCCATCAACCTGTGGGGTTGAGCTGTCCATTTCTTCTTTACCAGAGTCCCAGGCAGACCTGGGTCACAGGATGTCATAAGATTATTAATAGGTGCCACTGGTCTCAAGGCCATTTGTCGGGCAGCCAGGTCAAAAGCCCAGCAGTCGAGGACAACAATTTGTAGTGGAAGCCAAATAGCCTCTGAGAGGGCCAGGAGTTTTTAATATCCTTATTTCCAGCAGCGAGAAGCCCCTTCGCTATAAATAATACCACTGGCATGACCCTTAGTGAAAACTTATCAACTGACAGTCCATGTATACAGTGGTAGGCTTTCCTTTTCCCCATCTGTGAACCTGGGTCATATCCATCAGTTTTGCTCTGTGCCTGGCTTGGGCCCAATCGATTTGGTTAAAGTAACTACTGTAACTCCCACGAGCCTGCTTTCATTTTTCATTTTGCGACAGTCATGGATGAGCACCTGTGCCTCGTCACCAGGCAAGAAGGTAGCAGGATTGACGGTGGTGGGCTTTAAAAGCCACATTCCAGCATGGAGCAGGCGTAGGGCCTGGTACTAGCTCACACAGTCATTAGACAGCCAGCGTTCTGGTGCTTCTCACAGGAAGGCCACAACTGGGTCATGGGGTGTTGCGAGTCCAAGATCTTGACCCAATGTTAACTTGTTAGCTTAGTCGCCACAGCTTTTAGATGGGTGGGCCACACTGTGGGTACAGGGTCCAGTCACCACAGCTCTCAGACAGGTGGGTACAGGGTCCAGTCACCACAGCTCTCAGACAGGTGGGGACAGGGTCCAGTCACCACAGTGTGTTTCCATGGCCCTAAAGTTTAAAGCCTCCACTTAGCTGGTAGCCAAAATAAATAGCCTTCCACAGAGTTGGGCTTTCTCAGCAACAGAGGACAGATTAGAACGAGACCTTTTGCAAAACCTGAAAGCCACTGGCCCCTTGTCTGACAATGAAATGCAGTTAGACTAGCCGGGCGGCAGTGGTGCACGCTTTAATCCCAGCACTCGGGAGGCAGGGGCAGGTAGATCGCTATGAGTTCAAGGCCAACCTGGTCTACAAAGTGAGTCCAGGACAGCCAAGTCTACACAGAGAAACCCTGTCTCGAAAAACAAACAAGCAAAAAAAAAAAAAAGAAAGAAAGAAAGAAATAAAAGAAAAGAAAAGAAATGCAGTTAGACTTATAGATGCAGCAACTGGGGCCTACTTAATACCTTTAAAATTTTTTTACCTTTTATAATTCCTTTCTAATATCTGGGGCTGACTGGATGACAAAAACAAAAACATAAACCAAAAACAACAACAACAACAAAAACCTTTTTAGCAGCTGTCTTTAATCTTTTTAAAAAGTCTCCTTGGTCAGCATTGAACAGAAGGAAAACTTACTCTTTCCCAGCTGCATTGTCTGGCAGCAATCCCCCTGCCAGCCCAGGGGTAGTTTGTTTGTTTGTAGAATGATGGGTTTTGCAGATCACTGGTTGGAAAAGACACATAAATTATGACAGAAAAAGGAGTATAACTTTGTCTTTCCCTTTGGGCTCAGCCCAGGGAAACTTACCCCCTTCCCCAAGGCTGCTTAGAACAGGCACAGAGCAGAGGGCATGCTCGCCTAGGGGAACTATTGCCCCTCCCTTTGTGCATTTCCCCTCAGATAGCAGGATGTCCTGAATGAGAGAGGCCTGGGCCCTCCCCGCCTCCACACAGGCGCCAACTCTGATTGTGAGCAGGAAGTCAAGCAACAAATCAAGTGAACGCTCCTGTTCTTAGAGTGGGACAGGTGGAGGATTTGTGTGTGTGTGTGTGTGTGTGTGTGTGTGTGTGTGTGTGTCTACGAACAGGTTTCTCTGGGTGACCTGGCAGAGCCAAAAGGATTCCTGTCCCCAACTGGGAGGGGGCAGACCTTAAACCAAGTGGTTCTCACACAGAAAGCCAGTGGTTAATTCTGGGAAACAGAACTGACAGAAACACACATAGAGAGACACAGTAAAGACAACCAGGCATGGCCACCACACATTCATACACCTGAACAGACAGAGGGGTCCAGTGACATCTCATATGGATCCCAGACATTGGATCAGCAGCCTCATCCAGCCTCTCATCTGTTTCCACAGAAAGCACCTTAACCAGACTCATCTCCAGAGGTGACAGACTAGGTGGCTTTCTAACTTGTTTCCTTTTGGGGTGGAGGTGTCATTTCCCTCTGAAGCATTAGACAGTGATCCATCAAAGGAAGCACTGGGACCTGGAATATCTCATGTTGCACAGCCCCAAAGGAGTTCCCTGACCACAGCCCCTATGAGTCTCCTGACCACAGCCCCTAGGAGTTTCCTGGCCATCCCACTCTTCCTCGCGCTGAGGGGCTCTCAGACTCCCAGTGTCTCAGGTCTGGTCTCTGGGATCTTGGTGGGATCTCCAGAAATGTTCTGGGGTATTCAGCAGAGAAGACTGCTCAGACATGATTTAAGCCAATAGAAACTTAGTGTTTGGGATCCCAGTGCAGCCCCAAGCCTTTCTCAGAGTGAGCATTTAAGTACCAAAAAACCATGTCCTGGGTTGACACACTTCAGTTAGCAAGAACCAGAGCTACCGAGGCCAAAAAGCAAGGTCAGCACATTTAGAGACTTTCCCACAACTATGGACTTTGATGGATCAGGTCTTTGTTTTAGTTTTGGCAGGTGGTGCTGTGTCCATGCTGAGTTTTACAGCCTGAATAGTAGTTCCACCATGGAGTCAGGTGTGCTAAGGTCCAGGACCCGTTACATAAAGAGGCAGGCGTTCTGTCACAGCACTGAATGCAATGTCACCAAGGAGAGAGGACATGGAGGCTCTCAGATGCAAAGCGCTGATTGTTTCCTCTCAGCTAACGTCACTCCTCCTCTTTAGAACCGATCACTGCTCCATTCTGCCTGAGAACGGAATTGGAGGTGGAATGAGTTTTTCCGAACTGATGAAAATACTGACAATAAAGATGATACCACAAAGTCAAACTGCCCTATCTTCCAAAGCTGAAAAGCCATTTGCCATTAATTTTGAGGATAGACAGTGATATTTTTACCTCGCACCACCATCTGGATGGCACTAGCTGCCAGGTGTCCAACAGAAGTTAGTGTAAATTCGATTAATGCAAATAGTGAAGAGATAGTCCATTCTTCTTGCTACCTGACACGGAGTGGAGTAAACAATGCATCCGTAACCTCATTGCCTTTAAAAGAGGCCCAGACGGAGCTACATGACAGCTCACACTTGGAAAAGCAGCAGGCATTATTGTTACACACGCAATCAAATCCCTTCCTTATCAGAAGTATACGCTCTGATGCCCGAGATAGGAAGCTAACATCAGACAGCAACTATTGACTTAGTTAGTTTATAGTTTCTTTTTCCTTTTCTTTTTATTATAAGATCAATAAAGATTTCTTGAAATAAGTAGCGAAGATACATTAAGCATCCGGATGCTTCTGTAAACATCCATAGGAAAGTAAAAGCACACTTTAAATTACAGAACATTTAAAACCTATCCTACTCGTCAGAATAAATCTTTTTAAGGCCCACTATTTAAGATGTTAGGAAAATGATTAAACATTACATTAAAATCAGTTACCAAGCACATAACTTAAGAATGGATGTGCTCAAGCGTAATTAAATTCCAAGTTACAGTTGACTCAACTATTTACGCCTTCATAAAAGAATGTATTTATATCCCCTCCCCTCATAGTTCAAGAAGTCCAGTGTGGGGACAGTGGCTCTGATCTTTCGTGCTGATGCTTTGGGACTGCCAGCCACACTTGCACAGGTGTCCTCACCAACACTTGAGGGGAGAAAAGAGGCCGTATGCACAACACAGAGTTGACCACTGTCAGCGTGCCTTCCCGAAAGTCAGCAAATGGCTTTAGCTTCAAGCAGCTAACCAGAGTCAAGGAGGCACAGAGCAGTCATGAATAAAAATGGGATTCTCTTATTAATGGGGGGAATTCATAGCCAGTAGGAGGCCATCAGTCTTTACTAGGTCTTAATTTTTTATATACTGTATATGAGAAATTAAGAAAAAAAACCATAAATATGATCTAAAACAATGTGAGTCCGAATGGAAAATAGTATTCTCTTCAATTACACAACTATCAAATCCTGCCTGAAATAGAAGGTTGACTGATGGCATGACTGATGGTGTGGCAGACTGAGGGTTGGGCACAACAGGCAAGCCTTCTGCCACTGAGCAGTACAGCCAGCCTTTCAAGCTCCTCTTCTGGGAGAGAGTCTTTTTAGGTTGACCAGGCTGGTCTTGAATGAACACAGTAGCTCAAGCTGACTTTGAACCCGTGATCCTTCAGCTCTGCTTCCCAAGCGGCTGAGATGAAAGACCTACACTGGCCGGCCTGAAGAAATATAAATTTTACATGAAGAGTTGATGGAGTAAAGGAAATCGACCACCACCCACCGGCTTCTCCCTGAAAACCAAACAAAATAAGAACAACAAAAGTGGACTACAAGCAGCATGCTCAATGTGAGCGGCTAGGTAAAAATGTAAGAGTAAAGCCAGCGTCCACGGGGAACTCCAGCTGCCTCTCGTGAGCACGAGGCTCTCCAGAGGCGTGGCCATCCACACCACCTGAAAGTGGCTCCTGGGGTTGTGGGTTCCTGGGCGCTCTCTCACTCCAGCAGGAAGCAAATACAAACACATGGGGAAGAATTGATTATTTAGGCCCCACATCACGCACGGGCTGAAGTCAGCTACGTGTGAGGTCACAATAAAAGATCATAAAGTACGCAGAGAAGTCTAAGAACAAAGAAAACCACGGAGCCTCAAGCACGCTTGATCACGCCAGTGCCTTGAAGACAGCATACTTTGTCTTATTACTGCAGATAAACACTTTATTCATAGTTCATGTATGATCATAGTTATCCCGCATGGCTTTTTAAAATCACCTCACTATGTCTACTAACAGTTCTGTAAATATTTTGGGCTCTTCTACATAGATGTCTGATCTGGATTGGACTTGTCCACAGCGATTAGGAAGAGCCAGGCTGGAAGGAGCTCTTGTGTGGTCACTTTAAAGGGGGATGCTTTTATTCAACGTTCATCAAAATGACAAAAATGAGACAGGTAGAGGTGACTCTGTCACTTTCTACCAAGTGATTGGATTTTTAAACTATGAATAGGTAACAAAACCATGAATTTTTAATACATTTAAAGAAAAATAAGTAAAAGCCAGGCGTGGTTACACCTGTTTTTAATTCTACCGCTTGCGGGGGAAGGGGGAGGGGGCAGAGGTTGGCAGATCTCAGGTGTTCCAGGTCAGCCTGGTCTACAGAGCAAGAACCAGAACACAGGGCTACAGAGAAACTCTGTCTTGGAAAGAAAAAAAGGATGAGTGACCTAACAAACAAAAATTGGGCTGTGGATGTGGAAGTCAATTCACAGATTAAAGAAAGCATTTTTTTTTTTTTTTTTTTTAAGAACTGCAAGAAATTAAACTGAACCTCATTCATAATCAAGCAGTTTCACAACTAGCCAAACTCTGGAGAAACTTCTGCGCATACATTACAGGAAATGGATCAAGAATATACATAATGCTGTAATAGAAAAAAACTGCAGACCAGCTACAACAACCAGGAGAACAACCATTAACAAACTGTTGCTAGTCACCTACTGCAACGGTATGTGGTAATGAAAATTAATGGAGTATGGTAATATTCACACTGCGGCTAAATAAATAAAATGTTTGCAAATAGCATACATATCATTTTGCATAGAGAAAATATTAAATATTTTATGATAAATGTAAACAATTGCTTATGTATTTCTCAATGCTTCATTGCTTGATACTAAAAAAAAAATCAATTTGATGTGCCCTCACAATCATATATTTTTGCCCATCTACCAAGAATACAAAGCTTTAACTGTGCTGTTTCTTTAGTGTCAACTTTGTCAGAAGCAACTATGAAACCTGAGATTAGTATGCTTCACTATGTTTCACTTGTGGAAAAAAAAATACACTTACCACATTTGGTGTTCTTTGTCTGTGATGCAATCCTACCACTGAGGAATAGCTACCTAGTCCCTCAAACGCCATTTTTGTGGGACCTGAGAATCGGGGGGGGGGGAGGCTGCTGTAATCATGTGGACACTCCCTCTACTGTGTGTGTCCCAAATATAAAATTTCTCTGTTCCTGACCTATGAGTCTGTCTTCTCTGCGCTTTCACTAAACTGATAATGGGACTATTTGGCATTGTGTCATTAGGATCGAATCCCAAACTCTTTGTAGATTTTGCCAGGACTTTGAGAGAAGAGAGAGATTTCAAACACCCTTGATCTATTTTAGCAGCAAGGTAGCTCTGTTGGCATGGACTATCTGAGCTCTCCATGGACTTCCCACTCTTTTCATATAAAATGGGAGAATTGGACAGATAGCCTGTCTATTGCTTACAGATAGAGAAAACTGTGTTGAGAACACAGAAGGCGTTAAGCATGCAGATACAATACATATACAGACATTAAACTTATGATATCATTTTGTAAATATAAAAATCTTAAATGACCGAGTGCTGGGGCAGGTGACAGTTCTTCATGCTTTCTTTTATTCTTAAATACCGTGTGTCATGTGCATATGGATAAAGTGGAAACAAGGCATTTCCGCTCAGTGTTGGTGGCCTCTGGGTAAGATCCCACCAGGCAGGGGCAATCATGAGAGATTTGGAAAGCCGACTAGAGGTGAGCCGCACATTCCTCCAACAAGCCCACAGACCTAACAGACATCAGAAGTCAAGTTTGACTAGTCTCCCCAACATGCTTCTGAAGAAGGGACACCCAGCAGAGACCATCAGCTGTGGCCCCAACGTCCTTATTTAAAGAGATGGTTTTTATCATCAACCATTGCTCCCCGAATGTTAGACTTCTTCTAAGTGTGTGTTTCAAGCATCTAGTATCTTCCATGTGGTCCTTCCTGCTTAACAAAGCTGCGATGGGTTTCTCTTAGTCTAACTGAGCTCTCCAGTTGAAAGAAGCAAGAGTCAAAATGAAAAAGAAAAACCCCTCAAAGTCAGACTTCAATTGTAAAAATAGAACAACACATTGAAATTCTTAGAACTTATATCCGTGTTACGTTGATGCTGCCGTGGAAATTGCTATTAGTTGGTAAAATAAGACAAAACCATTTTTAAAACGTAGGACCATGGAGATGGTTCAGGCAATAAAGTGTTTACAGCATAGGTTTGAAGACTCGGATTACAATCCTCAGGACCCACCTAAAGAAAAGCCAGGCAACAGCAGTGCATCCATAATCCCACGGCTAGTGAGTCAGAGGCAGAAGAATCCGTAGGGCTTGCTGACCAGCCAGTCTAATTGAATCTGCGAGCTCCAGGTTCAGAGAGATACCCTGTCTCAAAGCATAAGATGGGAACTGATTGAGGAAGGTACCCAGTACCACCCTCTGGTGGCCACGTACACAGACACGAACATGAGCGTGTGGATGTACACTCAGCAACAGACAGGTATCCAGTGGTTTCTGTGGGCGGGCTTTCTGGGTGGGCTCCCTCTGCAGCAGGTCTCATGATACAAAATAAGAGATACCAGCAGGACTTGATCCCTCACTGGAACAGTGAGGAAGACCCCTTCTAGAACATTCCGGTTGTCGGCGCGCTTCTACTCCTCCCACTCCTCTTTCTCCACCACCTCAACCTCTGCTCTTTACTGCCAAAGAGCACCTGCGTTCATTCTCCGATTCCACTTTTTTTTTGGCTGCCACAGCAACAGACCGCTGAGGTCAAAGCATCTCCGCCATTTCTCACCTCTGAGTTTTCCTTCTGCTGTGTCTGACTCCAGCTAGAGAGGGCGCTTTGTAGTTAAGCAACTGAACAATCAGACTGGCCCCCGCCCAGATAACCTCGAGTTATTTCCTCATTATAACTCATTTTTAATTATATCTGAAAAGTCCGTTTTGCTATATAGTGTGCTCATATGTTCTCATAATTAGGGAAACCACACAACAGCACATAAGTGTGTTTGGCTAGCAGACCACCTATGCAATTTGAATCTACTTGGATCTCATTGATTACACTTGCCACTTTCTCATCTGGCCCCCTCTGTTTAAAAGACTAGCATCTTTTCTTGTGTGGTATATAATCTATTGGCTTGTGGACACTTTTTTTCTTAACCTTTTAAAAACAAGATTTTGGTTTTAACTCTACGTGTATGTGTGTGGGCGAAGGTTCCGGGGGGGGGCGGGGCAGAAGAGAGTGGGATCCCCTGGTGCTGCAGGGACAAGTACTTTGAGTGACCTGCTGTGGATGTGGGGAACTGAACTCAAGAGGTCCTTTTGAAGAGCCTGCTCTCAACTGCTAAGGCATCCACCTGGTCCCTGGGAACACTACTCTAAGTAGAGGAGAGGGAAGGATGGGGAAATTTAGCAATGCAAATGAAGAAAATCAATCACACATGGTAACCTGTTAGCTGGGCTTGTCTCCATTCCAAGGTACCTGGCCTCGTAACCAGCAAAACAGGAAATGCAGATCTCAAAACCCCACACAAGTCTTCTTAGCCAAAAGCCTCTTCTGACCTGGAAAGGGAATTGAGGATTTTTCTTTCAGACCTAAAAGTGAAGAGCCTGCTCTGAAGGGTGTGGAGACCTAGCCAATCGCTTCAGAGAAGCAGCTTTGTGCTTGTTTAGCTCTGCAGCAGAGGAAGATGGATTGCCTGAGGATTGTCACCCAGGAAGAAACAGTTCCTTTGAAAAGAATTTTTTCTTGATCCTTTGTGAGTTTCACATCATGCACCCCAATCCCACTCATGTCCCTGTCCTTTCATATCTGCCATCTGCCCTTGCAAGCGCCCCACAAAAAGAAAAAAAATAATAAAAATAAAAATACATTTAAAAAAATCCAGCCATGGGAGCTGCAGCAGGGTGTCCCACAGTACACCCTTTTGCCCAAACAGCCTTACTTGCAAATGTTCATTGCAAATGAGTCATTGATTTGGTTTGAGGCCAGATATTTCTGACCATAAGTGTATACCTTACTACAAGCCCAGAGACGTATTTGTGCTTTGATGTGGAAGAAAAATAAATATGCATTAGAAAAACAACTGGGTCTTTTTTCCTATGCCTGTAAATTATCATTTATCTCAAAAACACAAACTATTTTCACCTCTGATTCTATTTTCCCTGGCCCATCTCCCCCGCCCCTCCCCCCTCTCTCTCGTTGTTGTCTTTATCACATATAAAAACAAAAGATAGAAAAGAAAAATGAAATTTGAAGAGATAAATATTAGTTTGAAAAAATCCATTTTATCACCTCAGGTCCTTTGGCTTCCATTTATTCATAGGGGAAAGTGGGGTATAAAGACATTTTTCAAGAAACATAAGTGAATAGCTTGTATGCTTTTAACAGACACCTGGGGTACAACAAAAACCACAGAAACCCAAAATAAAGTGATATGATTTCTTAATACTTGAAACTTATATTGTAAAATTAATGTAGTGATTTTCTGTTCCACTTATAGGTAAAAACTCACACACGAGTCAGTCTCCTGTTGGTATGCTAGCCTTGTGTCAGATGACCTTTAAAAGGCATGTCGATATTTATTTGATGTAAAAATCATTTTATGTTTAGAATGTTTATCCCAAATGGGTTGGCCATGTTCAGAAAAGACCTCAAGGCATGCGTTTATAGGAATGTCTCTGACAACCTTGCCAAAATTTACACTCTAAAAATACCCGTGGGTTTGGCTTATGTGAAAAGGTTCTTTAAAATAATAATGAATAGTCTTAGCTTGTGGCCACACTGAGATGAGATTTTTCATACCTCTGACCCTAAAAGCATGTATTGATATTGCAGGACCAACTATGCAAGCGTAAAATGTGCCAAAATGCATAAAACCAATCTCTGCCTTTGTGTCAAACTTTACTGTCGGCTGAGAACTTTACCTTAGTTACTATGTTGAAGAAATGCATGTGTCAGGACTCGGAGCCTGGATCCCACGAGCTTCGTTGAGCCCCGCTAGTCACCTTGGTTGTCCTCCAATATCTTTTCACCCTTAAAGAGGAAGTGTGGATGGCGTGTAATTAATGCCATGTAAGCATATAACTTGTAGAAACTATAAATAGCTAATATTATTAATTTTATTACTAAAAATAGCCTATAATTATTGTGGTAGTATTATTTAGCCACTACCATATCAACAAAAGACACAGACACCTGAGTGATTTTTGATAAGTCTCGTGTCACCTGGGGCTGGGCAGATATTTCCCCCCCTAAGCTACCTCGCTACCTCTCAGCCTCCATCCCATGCCACCTGCTTTAATCATTCCTATCTGGGCTTCTTCCCCTCCCATATCCCCATAAGCACTTGCGCATGCTTTCCATCTGGGCCGCTCCTCTCCACGCCGTTGTCGGAGTTCACGCCTCTCTTTACCTAACCCGTGGCAGCTCTCCTTCTTTCTCCTCTACCGGTCTCTCTCCTTCCCGCAATCTTTCTGTCCTCAAAGCCCTCAAAACTTCGTTCTGCCTCTCACTTCTGCCTTGTCTAGGTATGTAGGCCCTTTATTCAGCCAATCAGGGATAACTGGGGCACAGGGCATCATGGGATATTCTGACTTGCTGTTGTCTCTGAGAGATGGATCCGCCTGTATCGTTCCGTTAGCTGTAGCAAGACCATATCTTCAAAACTGCAGCCTGTTTGTGTGGCTTCTCTACTTTGAAAGGACCCCAGTTTGCACAGTGAAGTCCTAATACCTTAACAAATCAGGCTGCCTCACCCACGCACCTCCGCCTCCAGCTTCTGAGTGGCTGCCATCCCACCAGCCTGTTCACCTAATATTGCCGTTCTCCGTGCGCACATCAATTCCCCCTGACCAATTTACCCTCACCGTTCCAAACTTCTTAACAGAAAGGTTACTCTCTGAGAGAGTCCAGAGTGGAGATGTTCTCGGCCGTCCATACTCCAGGGTGCCACCTCCGTAAGAGTCAATCAACCACTGACCAAAATACTCTGAAATAGTATCTCCTTATTGATTGAACACATTGGATGTTTAATTCTTTTCACTGCTTTCCCTAAAATGATACAAAATAATATAACCATTTACATGGCATTTAGATTGCAGTGAGTATTAAAAGCTATCTAAAGCTGGTAGCATTCTGAGTACCGAATAGACATGTTTTGTGTAGTCAGAGGATGTTATTTGTGATGTCATTTCATGCATTATTTATATACCACCATATATCAGTCTGGGTCTTGATAGACCTAGATCTATGCAAAGGTGCAAACCCATGGAACACCGGTGTTTTGCTTATGTCTCATAATTATTTCTATATTTGAGATTATTTGGAACGTTTGACAGAGTAGGTGTATAATTCAGGAAAGTCGAGGTGACGATTTGCTCTGTTGTCTGTTTCCACACTCAGAAGCCAGGAGACCAGCAGTTTCCCTTCCTATTTAGTCTAGACAAGGTGGATTTTCTGTCTTTTTCAACAGATGAGCCATGATCGGTACAATAGACGTTGCTGGGGGGTGGGGGGTGATTCCAGCACACGTGACTCTGGAACTTTTAGAAGCCCATTTCTTTCTTAGAAGCTCAACTTCTTTCAGCAGCACTGGTGAAGTAGACTGAAAAGCGAAGAGATCCCATAGGGTAGGATAAGTTGCTGAGATTTGTGTGCTCAGGACTGATGAGGGCTTATGAGGTAAAGTTTCCTAGTGCCCAGAGCTAAACCCCCACGGCCTACACAGTGGAATGAAAGCTCTGACTCCTGAAAGCTGTATTTTGACCTCTACACATGCGCAGTGGTGTGCACACTTCCTCACATGCAAATAGTACACACAAAGTAAATGAAAGTGATTTCAGAGACTGCTGTCTTGCTATTCGTCAGCTTTCCAGCTGTTGCCTTTGGCACCTCCATTTGCGTTGTCGTCATCATTTTCACAGCTTCGAGCAGCAGAGGCTGTGATGACGACCGAATGTCTGTGTCCTTCTTCTGAAAAATCATTTGTTTACATCTAACTCCACTGGGACAGTATTAAGATGTCTGGGAGGCTAAGAGGTCTTGAGGGTTGGACACTCATAAAATGTATTAGTGCCTGGATAAAAGAGATGCCAGGGTTCGCTGCCAGCCCTTTTCACAGTGTGTGAGGACACAGTCAGAAGATGTCCTTGTGCAGAGAGTCTGACCTCAGACCTCCATTTTTCCAGAAGTGTATGAATGAAGATCTGAAATCTATACGGCGCTCGTTTCAAGGTAACTTTTTGGAGATGTCTGGACCTAGCATTGTGGATATTAAGATGTATACAATGTGTTCTTGTTTACTCATTATTGCCATAGAGCAAAAGCAAACAAATTGAATCACTTTGTTAATTAACTCAATATTGAATTACGCAGTTCTTATGTGTTGAGCACCATGCCTGTTTAGATTATTTATAAAAATGTTGTCACCGTCTTTGCAAATTATATATATATGTCTCTCTTGTCATAGTATTGATTGTCAACTGACAGGATCCAGAATCACATAGGAGGTAAATCTCAGGGCAATTCTGTGAGGAAGTTTCTAGACTGGGTAAAATAAGGCAAGAAGACCACCTTTAATGTGCATGACACCATTGCATGAGCTGGGGGCGTGAACCACACAAAAAGCTAGAGAAAAAGGAGACTGTGAACTGAGACCCACATCCATCTCTCTCAGCTTCCTGACTGTAGATGCACTGTGACCTCAAGCTCCGTAGCCATGGCTTCCCCACCATGTTGGGTTGCTCTCAGAAACTGTGAGCCAAAGCAAGCCCTTCCTTCCGTTCTGTCTGGTTTGTTATCATGACAATGAGAAGTTAACTAGTAAATGACAAATTGTGCAAAGTATGTATGCGTGTGTGCATGAGGGGGTTAATGGAAGCACTCAAAAGCAAGATATTATGCATCAAGTATGCATAAAATTAAATTTATAGTGGCATGATTGAAATGAATACTGATATTCACTCAAATTAAAATTCTCACCCCAACCAAATGAACATATTCAAATTTTTATTGGAGTTGAGATGCTCAAATTTGTACTGTGGTTCTGAACTAATATTTCGAGATAAGTAATGTTTCCTAAGAAGAAAAGAAAAAAATCCCAGCATATCATTAAAATAACAAGCAAAAGCTAAATAGCCCAGGTTAAAAACTTGCTACAAAAGAGTGAGAGAAAAATTGCAAAACTCAATTTGTCTTCGGGACAAAACTTAATTTAATTCCTGACATCAGCCCCTTATCAGGAAAAAAACAAAATGACGCTGACATTGTTCCAGGCAGGTATCAATAGAGCAAAGGCACACACTGAGACGGATGGGTCAAGACACTGCGGGTAAGCCGACCGATCCCTGGCACTTGTCCTCAAAGCAGCTTCAGAGAGAATCAGTATAGCCATCAGTTTCTGAGGCTGACACAGGAAGAAGATGCTCCACCTCTTGGAAGGGTCAATGTTCATCACCAAAGGAAATGCCAGCATGCATATCTAAGGTAGAATCCAGGCAAACTACAGGTACCTCTCAGCCGTTCTTACCCTGAAGCTACGTACATGTCAGGACAGTCACTAGAGCAGCCAGGCTTAGAAGCTATAACAACAACAACAACAGCTTTCCTTGTTACTTTGGCTACCGCAAGCCCTCCCTTCTGCCTAAGGGATGTACTGGAAAGACACGAAGCATCCCTCAGGAGCAAAGATGGACCTGAATTACTGCCCTCGCAAATGGACGAAGCCATAGCAACCGTGAGGACCCAGGTTGCAAGAACAGTGCTCAAGAATCAAAGGACCTGAGAGGCAGGGCTAGTTTGTGTCTTTTGCACTCTCCTTTTTGCTAAGGAAGACACTGACATTTGGCCTACATTGCCGCCATGTCTCCTCAAACCCAGGATGAGTAAATTTCCTACAGGCGATAGAGGCTTTGACACGAAGGACCCAAGTTCCACAAGGTAAACATACTTACCTGCCTGTTGGGGACAATAGGCCACATGGCCAATGTTCAGCCATCTTGTCAGAGCCTGCACCTTTAAGTTTCTGTTTTTCCCAGAGCTTGCCTTTCACCAGACGCTAGCTGACCCTGTTATGGTTCAGTAGTTAGACTAGAAAAAGATAGAGCGAGATATTCTGTGTGGCAGGACGTCATGACCCTGCCTGGAGTTCCCTGTGTTTTGGGATAGCCTGTAGCTGGGTTGCTATAGCAATAATGCTTCCCTGCCTTCTGCCTTATAAATACTGCTGCCTGACTAATAAAATTTGAGAGCTTGATCAATATTTCAAACTTTCTCTCCTTCTTTGTGTCTTGTGTTTTGTCCTTCAGGGGATTCCCTCCTCCCGAGCTTTAATCGAAGCCCTGCTGGCCGGGGCACCTGCCGGAGCCATATTTCTATATTGTGCGTGGATCAGATGTCTATGAGGTTTTAACCCCATCCTATAGGACAGGTTGGAAACCTTGCGTGTTGTTTCTTGAGGTTTCTCCATACAATCATTCTACTGCAGTCCCACAGGCTTGTGTGTTGATGCTTTGTGTACCGGGGAGCGATGACACTTTGGACTGTGCCCACTTTGATGATTTGGATATGTCTGTACTACAATTGCTTTGCTTTCTCACTCCATCTTTGCTCAAGTTTTCCCTTCCTCTGGCTCATTACCTTATTAAATTTCAGCCCTGTGTGGAAACATCAGAAAAATGCTTGGGAGACCCAACTCCTCATCCGCTGTGCAGCCCATGGCTCTATCAGTGTTGAGGCTCTTCCTGGGAAACAGCGCAGTGTGAGCCCTGTTGCAATTCAATAGATTCCTTTTGGTCATCACTTCAAAACTGTTTCTTCTTCTATTCTTATAAATTATCTCTCCCACACCCATAGACTCATTTAATCTTTCCACCCCTCTATTTGCTTAGTCTTTATAACTCTTCTAAGTGTCTTATGAATTTAGATTGTTAGGGGGAAAGAAAAGCCAGGACATTTGACAGAGCAGCAGTGACTGGCATACTAACCTCACTTCTAACCTTTACCTGTTCCTACCAGTCACTAAGGTGAGAGTTGAAGAGGAAGCTGACCAAGGACATGGAGAAGGAAAAAGGATCCAAGGCAAAAGCCATGTAAGTTGATATCTAAAATGATGCGACCGTCACTAAGGATCAAACAATAGCCTTAAAAAGATGAGACAATCACAAAAGATCAAACAACAGCATCAGTGGCAGTTGGGAGGGTCTGGAATTACTCCAGGGATGGAGCCTGGAGACCTTTTATGGGCATGTTGTATAATTGAGTCAAGGGCTATAAGGCAGGCTGGGTTCACTTAAAGGGCAGAGTCTGCATCAGGACCCCAGGGAACAATTAAGTCTTCTTTCTGGCAACCTGGGAAGGAACATCTGGTTCTGGTTTTATGTTTGCATGCATTCTCATGTCCTGACTCCTTTCTTTCTCTCTTTCCCCCTCCCTCTCTCCCGTTCCATCTCTGTCTCTCTGTCTCCCTCTGTGTTTGTGTGTATGTGTGTGTGTCCAAAAAAGGCCTACCTAGGAGTTACAGGTTGATAAAGGGTCTGTATTTGCTTTTTTTTCCCCAATATTTAAGACTATTTTGCATAAAGAGCAGCTAATAGGATCATTGCTATTCTGAATATCTCACATACTTTAATTACCCAACCTCCTATCCACCCTGCACCCACCCTTACTGTCCTAATACCACATAACAAGGGATGGAAGCCAAGGTAGAATTTGAACCCAGGCAATTGGCTCTAAAGTCCATGCTTGTCCTTTGGAAACATGGCGTCCGCTTCTTCATCTTGGAGCATCCAGACACCAGTGCTTACGTGTGCTGGACTCAGAGGAAGGAAGTTTAGCTGGGCGGGTGGGTCAGCAGGATCCCAGGTCAGAAGTGGCTGTCGGGGGGTGGAGGGGGGGGGGATGGAGGAAATCATTGCAGTCTCTGATAGAGCTCTTCCGGTGTTACAGCCCTTTTAGTGACACAGCTCTTTCAGGGATACAGCTCTCTTTATTGGGAGAAGGGGGATTAAGGACTATATAAACCTTGGGGGAGTGGATAAGGGTTTTAGAGTGAGTGTACATCATTGGCTAGGGCTGAGTGCTGGGAATATGCTTCATGTGCATGGGAGGAATTCCAGGTGCTGCCTGGTCATGTCTTGGTCACCAGGCAACCTCAAGGATGGAAGAGGTGGGGGTCGCCAGGCTACGTGCACAGAGGCATGCAGGCGCAGAACAGGGAGGGGGGGTGATCCTTACTCTTGATGTCTCAGGACTGAGATTTTCAGGCTTTGAACACATCTTGACCTCACTCTAGCTGCAGACTTAATTCTCCCATTGCACAATTCACGTGCCCCACACAGGCTAAGGTAACACTCTCTATGAAGAGTGTGATGGTCCCACTCTGGTTTGCGAGGCCAGCCAGTGGGCATGCCTGCTCTTTGATTCATCCTACTCATTGAAAGGTTCTGTATGTGAGGTTCTGTGCCCTCTGAGTTGTCACTGTATGAAACAGAAACAAAGACAACTGAGAAAAATGCCCTCTCTTTGCCCTGGCAGAGCTGGCAACTGCAACGGTGGAATGTGCGATGTGGTAGCATTTTGTTTGTTTATCTAATCAAACAGACCTTTAAAATGTCTGTGGTTCTCCATATGTAATTATACGGAATTTTAACATCATCATAGAGAACAGTTAGCATTCATAAGAAAGGTTGTTTTTATACACAAAGTATAAAATGACATTCATTATTTTGGTGTTCAGTTATCCGTGAAAATACTGTACCTTTCATTAAAATGTAATGTCTAGATGACAAAATGTAATATATTATGCTATGTGTATCATACAAATAAATGCATAACACATATATGCATATGTATATATATATAAATGGGTATATACACGTATACATAAACATATGTTATTTATATACATCTAAATATATGTATAATAAATATATCACATATATATAAAGTTCCTAATCCTTTTGCGTATGTCTTTGTGTGTGTACACGTGGGAATGTGGGTGTAGAAGCCAAAGGTAGACTTCATGTGTGTACATTAACTGCTCTTCCACCTGGGTCCTTGAAATAGAGTCCCTTCGTGAAGTCATAGCACAGTGCGTTAGCTATGATGACTGACTAAGGCGCGTCAGGCGTCTGCCTGTTTCTACTTCTGCCCACACTCAGCGCTGGGGTTAAGATGAGTACCCAGCTTTTCCACAGTGCCCAGGATCCTGACTCAGACCATCACGGTAGCACAACAGGTGATTTCCTCACTGAGCCATCACCCCAGGCCCTTCAGTTGCTTCTCATCATCTGTAAGAGTAAAAGTAAGCTATCATCAGCGTTCTCTCAAGTATCTTTTAACACTTTAAATGCATGAAGCACTATGTCTCAAATCCATTTCATAGTGTTTGGTAAGATGCGTGCTAACTCACTATAGAAAGCCACCAGGGCCAGTCATGAACACACACCAGGCTTTCCTATCTGTGATTTTCATTAGTTTTTTATAGGCACTTCTTGCCACCATGGAAGTGTGCAGTTTCAAATAGAAGACATGTAGGTTACAAATTACATTTCCTAATGTGAGCAGTGACATTTTGTAAAAATCCTACAGTCACAGGAATCAGAGTGACACTGCTTTGCTGTTTTCTTATTTTTAGAAGTTTATTTATTTGTTTATCTATTTTATGTGTATGGGTGGGGTTTTTTGCCTGTATGTATGTCTATGTGCCACATGGGTTCTCTAGTGCCCACGGAAGCCCAAAGAGGGAATTGGATCCTTTGGAACTGGAGTTACAGGTGGTTGTGAGCCACAGTGTGGGCGCTGGGAATCAAGCCTGTATCCTATGAAAGAGCAGCCAGCGTGCCTAGCCATTAAGTCATCTATCTCTCCAGAGCTCTCTGTTGTTATTTGGGGGTTATGCATATGTAGCTGTTCTTCTTCAGTGGGCATTCTAATTTACCAAGAACCTTGTAGCTAACTTGCTTTGTGGGAATGGGAGTAGGAAGTGGGGGGGGGGGGGAGATGTGGAGAGAGTTAACCAACCCTAAGGGTGTATGAAGAACCAATATGAAATCTTATCAGTTTGTAAGTTAATTAAAATATTTTAAAGAAAAGTTGAGCATAGTAGTAACTATTACTTATGTTAATAAACAGTGTTGCTCCCAGAAGACATGGTTATTAAATGAAATTTTCTGTTCCAGGAATATGTTACCTCCCTACAAATATTGGTTAAAGAGACACAAGAGACACCCCCAAACAATAGAGGTGATAATCATTGCTTTTAGTTGCCCACATTAATGATCTGGTAAGACCCTGTATTGCAGAAGACACCCCATACTTTGGCTGAAGGACACAGATAAGTCAGTCATAAAATGACCAGGAAACCCTCTCTGCTGGCTAGTTTGTGTAGGGCTAGAAGGCACTGTGCAGACTTTGGGGGGAAGAAAGACCTCAATGATCTTATCCAGCACAGGCCCCCGAGTCCTACAACACAGAAACTTCTGGGCAAGAAATACCCACTGGTGCAATAGTGGCAAGATAGTTTATGGGGTAACTGACCACTGCCTTGATTGGATTGAGGTCCATTCCGCAGGAGGACCTTCATGCCTAATACTGGAACTGTGGTCAGAACTCATGGCTAGGGAAGTTACAGGAAGACACCTGAGCTGTCATACGAGTGTCTTTTCTTCCCAGTATGTCAAGATAGGAATCCTTTGTCTTTTTAAATTTTTTATTTATTTATTTTTTGTTTTTTCGAGACAAGGTTTTTCTGTGTAGCCTTGGCTGTCCTAGATTCACTTTGAAGACAAGACTGGCCTCGAACTCACAGCGATCTGCCTGCCTCTGTCTCCCGAGTGCTAGGATTAAAGGCGTGCACCACCACACCCAGGGAAGGCTATGTCTTAACGCCTGAGATATCCATGGATGGCCATGGCAATTCATCTAAGGCTTGAGACATCAACTTATGAAGGATCCTGAGTTACTGGCTACTGAGAGACGCAGAAGGAACCAGGGAAGCCCCAGGCCTTCCTTTGGTAAGGAAAAGGCTTGCTTAACAGCTCATCCTGGCTCTCAATCCATCCACCTCCTCCCTCATCCCACTGCTGAGTAGAAGAGTCCTAGTTCCATCTCTACCAATATATTTCCCACTGCTGTGACATAAATAGCTTACCATCTATTCTTAATTACCGTGCGGCCCAATAACAATTATGCACACCATTAAGTATGTGTCACATTAACTTCATTATATATTTTAGTTAAACACTGAACTTTGTATGCTCACCGTCTTTGTATTTATAGCTCACGAAGCAGGGACATTTGATAGCAGCCAAAAAAATAAGGTAGCGACAGCATTTGTATGCAAAAGGGAAAGTGTCACTGGGGGAGTCAGTCACAGTTTCTGTGCATGAGTGATCGCCCAAGACCAACCAAAGAAGCGAATAAAAACCAGAGCTGCACAGTGAGTGTCTCCACAGAGGTCAAATCGAGACCATTTAAAAAATGTTCCAATTGCAGAATGCATTTATTCATTATGAGCACATGAGAAATCTTGAAATCGTTTAGGTCAATCAATTTCTTCACCTAATCACAATTATAGGAGGATTATAATAGGCTACTTTTTTTCTTTCATAGGAAAGGTTAATGTACTGAGTAACTTCATAGCGTTGCATAATGAATTATGAACAATTACCAAGGACGTTTGTTTTCTCCTCACTGGTGATGTGAAATGCAAGTCTTAGCACCCCGTGGAGGCATTTGGTGACTTCCAATACCACAAGTAAGAAGTCAAGGAGAGACTACGTACTATGAGTTGGTGAATGGGACTGGAAAGCTGTGGCAGATTGGTACTTCCCTAATCGGGGGGGGGGGGGGCAGATGATATCTCTGGATGGGGCGGTGAGTTTCTAATGTTGGATAATGTGTCTAGTTGATCTCCTAACACAAAATAGTATCTGTGGAGAGGCTGTTGGCCCTAACACAGGATACTATCTGCTGGAATCTCCCTCCGTCCCTCCCCCCACCCTCTCTCCATAAATAATGAAGAAAATCTGAACTTGGTACCCACATGCTTTTAATCCAGCTACGAAGAAGGTTGAGGCCAGAGGACTGCAATTGCAAGGTTATCCTAGGGTACCAAATGACCTCAAGGCCAGCCTGAACAACTGAGCCGTACTCGATCTCAAAGTCAAAATTAGACAGAAAGCTGCGGCAGTGGCTCAAGAGTAGAGCACTCACCTCCTGTGCACAAATACTAAATGCATAATCCACCATAATGGTTCTCTTGACTATCACAGATCATAGAGTTACTGAATCTGATTTCACTGATACAAGTAACGCCTGTAGCCAGATGTGGCGACAGACCTGCAGCTCCCACACTCCAGAGATGAGGCAGGCAGGTCACAAGGCCAAACGCTGAAGGCCAGCCTGGGCTACGTAGAGAGACTCTGACTCAAAACAACAGAAGGTGCTGCTTTGGCACGGGGAAGCTGCACAGATCAAGGGAAATAGCACCGTGCTTTGGGAGGTAGAGAGAGAAGCGCTTGAAAATGAAAGATGTAATATTATAATTACTCCCCCCCCACACACACAAAGGCATTCTGCACTTTTCTAGAAAAGTTCATATGGGAGAGTATAGCACCAGAGAAGTTAGGGCACTTAAGGGTGAGGAGACTGTCACCAAAAAGTAGGTTCATATGATAAAAAGATTGCCAGGCACCCACTGGAGCAGCCAGACTACTACAGGTCAGGTCTCCATTTTCTGTTACCCACAGACAGTGCACTGGAAAGCTTTATTATTTTTTTCTTCGGAAGGAGTGGCCACAGAACCCAATTCTGGCTTATGAAACATAAGAGGCATTAACAGAAGCTAGACTCTTACTAGAAGCTTTCTTACTTCTGGCTGAGAGACGAGAGAGTAAAGGAGAAACTGCTGCTCGCTCTCCCTGCTCCCTGCCCTTGGACACAGTGTCTGAGCAGAGACTTCTGGGAAGGAATACGGGCCACACAGACATAGCCTCACAAGCTCCTGACATGGTGAGGGCTGAATACACCCTGGCAAGCCACCGCTTCCAGACTTCTTGTTATCTCTCGTATGCTTAATTTGAAAGCAACCATCACTGGGCAATCAGGGCAGAGAATGTCTTCTAACTGGATATCCAATTATCTGAGATGCTTGGCATCGCAGGACAAAAACACTAATTGGATGGTAACCAGCGGTGACAGCACAGCCAAGACAGACTCTGTGGTTTGTTTACTTGGCTTTGTTTTGTTTCCCAGGAAAGAAAATGTCAGCGTGGGTGGGTCTGGATAGTGGGACCCTGTCTTTCTAACCAGTTGACAAACTGTGTGAGGAATTTTATTGCCTCTTGTCATGCTACGAGGCATCTCCTGACTCAGGGTGATTAGCACTAATTAAGCTGCCTCTTTCCACTGAGGCTTTGTATTAAATAAAGACTGTACAGCAGCTCCAGGGCTGATAGCTGCCGTGTGTATAGAGGTTAAGGGACAGAATCACTGCCTGTGGCCACCCAGAAGCAGCAAATGGAAAAACAAAGTCCCCTTAAATCTCATGGAACTGTGTTGTGGGGATTATGGAAGGTGAAAATGCCCTTTGCTGGAGCTGGAATGTTTTTAAGCGATCGTGAGAGAAGCCTGTGTAAAAGGAATATCTACGATCAAGTACATTTAGCTTTTAAAAAAACTGAGTATTTATGCAATCGAGTGACTCTCTTCTTTACAAAACAAATGCCTATTGAGTTCCTTTACATATTCAGTCCCATTGGCCATGGAAGGGAACCACAAAACACTTGCAGTGGTAAAGCATTGGGGCCAATAGAAGGTTGGCTATAAAATATTAGGACAATGTCATCAATTCCATAGGAAGAAGTGAGGAAATCTTTAGCTGTGTCCACTCGGGATGTATTGATCTGCTGTGTCCTACTTGAATGCACCAAGTGCGCCATCATCAGGATACATACTTGACAGCCACGGCTGAATGTCAAGAAGCTAACTTTTAGCAGGTAAGCAACATTGCATTCTGCGTATTCTGCATAATATGTTTAATATAGATGATTCTTTGAAGAAATGAAACAGAGAAAAACTTGAAGGATCCTAAGTTGGGTTTAGGGATTAGGGAAAATTCCTGGAGGAAGTGACATTGAGCTTGGACATGAAGAACAATTAGGCATTGATCAACTGAAAAGCTATCAGTTCTGATAGGAAAAGCATAGAGTCTAGTCATATTCAAGTTGACAGGAATATTTCTCCTGGTGCAAAACCACATAATTGCATGTTAAAAATACTAAACTTAACACTAGATAGCAGTTACATGCTACCCACCTTTCCATCACTGTGACAATAAACTTCGGATAAGTGAATGTATAAGAAAGAAAAGTGTATTCTGGTCCACGATTTCTGGGAGATGGTGGCATACTACAGCATGGTGGAAGAGCATAGTAAAAGAAAACTTCTTACCTCATGACAGTCAGGAGCGGGTGTTCCAAATCCCCTTCAGAGGCACACTGCTCTGTTGATGTAACTTCCATCAATGGGAGCCTACCCACCGTGAGCGCCACCACTCCCCAATGGCACCACAGCCTGGGAAAGAAGCTTTCAACGTGTGGCATTTGGAAGATGACCAAGATTCAAACTTAGCACGTTGGAAACATAAACCTGCGCCCACGTGAATCAGAACTGTGAATTTCCCTGTCCATTCGTCTAACTCCTGCAGGCTCTTGTCCCTCCCCCACCAACTGGAAAGACTGAGTCTTCATTGATGAAAGTACAGTGTGTGAATAGCACGTGGGCTCTCAGGCCGTGTTTAGCACTGAGGCATGACACCCACCTTGTGTCCCTAAAGTCCCTTCAGAGCCATCCTTTCTGATACATCTTGCACAAAGAAAAAGAGAAAGAAAATGTAAGAGGAAACTGCCTCCTGTGAATCTAAAGCACAGTTTACTTTCTTGCTGCTTACCTACAAAATTGCCACTTATAACCTTGGTGCCACATTGATCCTCAAGCTGGATAGAAAGCCCCCGTGACTCACACTTAGAGAAGACGGTGTGTGCGTGCATGCAAGTGTAAGCATGTGTGCACATAGAGACAGACACATTCAGACACACACACACACACACACACACACACACACACACACACACACGAAGGTCACCATACACAGCAAAACAAACAAACAAACAAACAAAAAACCCTTGGAATTCAGTTCTAGCCATTAAAAATCCTATTTGAGACACCACTAAAAAAAAAAAAAAAAAGATTGCTTTACAGCCTTTCTGAATTTTCCTTTTCAGTGTTGTAACTTTTCTACTATATGCAAAGGCCTGGAATCCAGTGCACCTTCCAGCTTATGTAGTTTGTTTTCCACTAGTGAAATCGATCAGATTTGGCAGCTGACTTCATGTTTGAGGACAAACTACTGCCATTTTCATTTGAAAAATGCAAAGCCACTATGTCCTTCTCAAATTTTAATTACCATGTTTGTTATTGTATGTATTATTTATATGAGGTCATAAAGTATGAAGCTCCTGATAGTCAATAGGGCATGAAAATAAACAAAAACAAATAAACAAAAATGCCCTTTGTGCTGAAGGGAGTTGTCAGCAAGCACTTCCTGATCTCCCCAAGGTACCCTTTAATGAGCCGAATGGTTACAATGATGAAGTACTAGGGCTCTTAATTTATTCAGTTTCATTAATATTCTTATATAGAAGGAAACAAGAATTGAGCATGAGGAATAATATAGCCAGGAAAGAGAATGTCAGAGTATGTATCAGGGCTGTGGAGACTCTTCGTAGAAAAATTGTCTTCCTAGGAGAGTTTGACATTGCAGAATAATAGAGTGCCCTGAACTGTGGTTTCTGCTCTGATGTTAATGTGCTTTCCAGACTGGAGAGGATGGGTGAGGAAGTTAGAGAGGAAGAGAGAAGAGGGGAAAAGAAAGAGAGAGAAGAGAGAGACACAGGGCTGGGCAGCCGTGTGGAGGCAGAAGATCCTACAAGCCATGTCCCACCTCAGTCCACTTAGTTAAGGTCCTAGAGCTGGGCAGTCAGTTTCCTCTTCCGCCCACAGTGTCTGCCTGTCTTGCAGGATGGCTGTAGCAAAGACTGGAGACAGTGACTGCAGTGCGCTCAGTGTCCACTCCTCTTTATTTATTCTTTCACGATTGTTTTTATAATAAACACAAAGGGAACAAGAGATTCTAAGGAAGGTGAGTGGGGGTGGGGTGATAGAACACCGCAGGGTGATGTTAACGTAGAAAGGGGATTGGTGGAGCAGAGGGACTAGACTGGAGTGGGGGGCTGGAGCACAGGCAGAGGATCAGCTAAAACAGACAATGGGTAAAAGCGCCCCAAGGAAAGCTATTATTATGTGTGCTCATTTTAAAAGAACCGGAGAAACGAAAAAAAAAAAAAGATTTATATTATCAATAATAATGTCACACCCATAAAAAATACATAGCTCAAAAATTAGATTGTCAGAAAACAGTATCTTTGTGCAATACTTGTTACTATGTTTTATATGTTTATTGACCATTTCTGTCTGTTTTATTAATTATATAGAAAAAAAGCATTAAAACATACACTTGCACTTATGGAAAGTTCACACACTGCCTATGGTCTCTAAAAAAATAAGCACTCTAAGTAGCCATGTAAGCCATCATTCTGATGGCGTCAGGTGATAAGCTGGTCCAGGCAAACTCTCAACTGATTCTCCTGTTGCTATGATAAAACCACTGCAAAAGTGACTCAGGGAGAAAGGACGTTAATTGGCTCACAGGTCCAGATTGCAGTCCATCACTACAGGGAAGTCAGGGCAGCATGGAATTAAATTACCTGGCCACATTACATCCAAAGCCAACAGCAATGCATTATTGTGTGCTTTCTAATGCTCACACCACTTTCTCTACTAAAAAGACACACTGTATGTGTGTGTGCATGTGTGTGTGCGTGTGTGTGTGTGAGTGCTCATGCACATGCATGTGCACCCATCAGTTGTGTATGCCATAGCATTATGTGGAGGTCAAAGGAAAAGTTGAGGGAATTGTTTCTTTCTTTCTACCACCTGGGTCCTGGGGATTGGGTTTGAATCATTGGGATTGGCAGCAAGGGCATTCACCTGCTAAGTCATCTTGCCAGCTCAATATTCCTTACTTGCATATAATTAAGATGTCTCTACCAAGGGAAAGGTGCTACCCACAGTGGCCAGGTCTTTCCAAATCAATTAACATAATGAAAACAACCCCTCAAAAACATGGCCACACTCCAACCTACTCTAGACAAACCTTCGAGATTCTACTCCCAGCTTAGTCTAGAGTGTGTTAAGTGGAAACTTAAAACCAGCCACCACAGGCACCAGTGTTAGCTGAGGATAAGGAAAAGCTTCATAAAAGGCGGCTCATTACATACGTCTCCCCCCCACACAAAGAGTATTAATAATACAAATAAGGAAGGTTAGGACCTACCTATGAAGCGGTCCTTCGGGAGCTTCATGTGACTGCCAACCTGTAGAGGAGCTCTTACAAAGTGAGTGGAATATGAAGGCTTCAACTCAATCACCCTTGGCCCAGCCTCCTTCATTCTCTTCTCTCTGCTTACTGGCCGCCATGAGGGGAGCAGCCTTCTTTGTCATGTACTCCTTCCGCCATGATGTTCTCTCTCATTTTAGTCACCAGGCAGCAGAGCAGAAGGGTCGCGGGCTAATCCCACGAGAAAAACAAATCCTTCTGTTATGTTGTGCCTTCTTGTGTTGTTACAGTAACTGAAAGCCCGGGCCACAGTGTAGTCATAGAAATATCCCAAGACAGTGAGCTGGAAGCAGTCTCTCCTTCCCCTCTTCCTCTCTGTCCTTCTTCTCTTCCTCTCATCTCATTTAGAGATCATGTTCCTAATATCCTTTTATTACAAACCAAGGTGAATCTCTTGATTTTCCTATCCCTGATTGTTTATTCTAGTGCAAGTAAAACTCAAATGAATATTATCTTACATCTAGAAGAGGGCACCTCCAATCCTGGAGGGTGACCTGGGCATTATGGACACGTGGGTTCCAGCTGGTTTAGGTATAGTTGAGGCCTATCTCCTCCAATGAGTAATGTCAACTGATAATGTATTATCTTAAATATCCTTTTTCTCAAGATAGGGTTTCTCTGTGTAGCCCTGGCTGTCTTGGATTTGCTTTGTAGACCAGGCTGGCCTTGATATCACAGAGATCACCTACCTCTGTCTACCTAAGTGCTGGTATTACAGGTATGAAGCACTGCACCTAGTTTAAAAATCCTTTTAATCACCAGACGTTGGTGGTGCATGCCTTTAATCCTAGCAAAGGTAGAGGCAGGTGGATATCTATGAGTTTAGGGACTAGCCTCCTCTATATACCTAAATCCTGTCTCAAAATTAAAACAAAACAAAACCCAAATGTAAGTCCTATTTTTTAAAACTAAATTTTATTTGGGGTTCCTTAATGCCTCTACCTTTCTTCCCATCCCCTGGCCCTAGGTAGGAGAGAGAGAAGGTTAGAAGGAAATGGGATGTAGACCTCTTTAGACCTAGTTCTGGCTGGTTAGGGTTGTTGGGTTCTTTAGGGCAATACCAATATCAGTTATTAAGATATCCTGCAGCAGCCTTACTTCTCCAACTATCTCTTCAAAAACCTTGCTCAAGCCACCCTCCCCCCACCACCACCACCTCAGAGTGTCCCTCTAAGCATACTTCCTCTTTCTGGGCTCTCATATTTATACTCTCTCCAAGTCTTCAGAATTAAACTATCTGCAGCTAGCAACACCCACATCCCTCTCTGAACCTCACAAGGCTGTTTCCAGCTGACAAAGACCACGCCACTCCCTGAGCCAATTGAGGCAATTATCAGCTGTGGATAAACTAAAAGCAGCCCCGTATCCTACACTTGAGATTGAAACAAAAACATATTTACATAGCATAACTGAGTTTTTAAAGAAACCCAAGCTTCTACTATACCCAAATATGCTCTAACAAAAACACGATTTAAAAAAAAAAAAAAAAAAAAGGAGCCAGGCACAGTGGTGCAGCCCTTTAGTCCCAGCACTCTGGAGGCAGAGGCAGGCGGATCTCTGAGTTTGAGGCCAGCTGGGTCTACAAATCTATGCAGGACAGCCAAGACTACACAGAGAAACCAGTAAGACCATGAGAATACAATAATTTCTATTTTGTGCTACTAAGAGTCTATGGTTCTTTCTAGAGAGTACTATTGTAACAACAGAGAACTAAAGCATTCATCGTGCATGTAGGTATTAACGTACAGTGGAAGTACATTCTATTGTATGTATCAAAGGACATATAACCAAAGTAAAGCATTTTTACCTTATTCTTATCAGGGCTAGATGTTCACAAGAAAAGAGGTGCTTGCATATGAGGTCACAATATCCTCTGGTGCTGGGCTTCCCAGGAGTCATTGAATTGTGTCTAATAACTACAGAAATTTGTTGGTTCCAAAATTGAGGATTGTAGGACTTGAATGCAACCGAATTAAATATCTATGCGACTGTATGCCAAAAGATCAATTGCCTTTGCTGTGGGCTGTGGGTGGGCTGTATCATGTCCAGCTGAAAGCGCAGTGGAGACTCAGGAGTCAGACTCCATCCTTGAACCCAGAGCTTCTAAAGCAGTCCCACAAGAAAAACCAAGACTAATTGAAAAAGTGGACCCAATTCCTCTGTTTTGTGGTCACTCACCAGCAAGTGATGACAACAGTCATTTTCAATCTTTCTCTCTCTCTCTCTCTCTCTCTCTCTCTCTCTCTCTCTCTCTCTCTCTCTCTCTCTCTCTCTCCATACACATACACATACACACACACACACACACACACACACACACACACACACACTCACGCCATGCTTACTGAATTCATAAGTAAAGAGAGTCAACTTTAAGTTTCAAACTGCATGTGCATCACTCAGAGGAAGGCCAATCTCTCCCAAGATGCAGCATATGGAAGTAGAAAAAGCTGGAGAAAGCACTAGAGACCCTGGAGGCAATGAGGCATCACTTTTTTAAGCCATCATCCCACAAACCTGTCCATACAGCCTTCTCTTGGAAACCATTTTTTTTTTCATTTTCCTAAACAGATTGTGTCAATGGTGATCACAAGACCTATTGAAATTATGCCTTTGCATTTGTCTTCTCTGGAAGATTGTGGCTTTTCTGAACAGGCATGGCATGCTACATCTTTTGTTTGTTTCTTGGTTTGATTTTGGGGGGTTTAAGTTTTTGGGTTTTTTTGTTTTTTTGTTTTTTTGTGTGTGTTTTTTGTTTTTGTTTTTTTGTTTTTTTTGAGACAGAGTTTCTCTGGGAGTCCTTGGCTGCTTTGGAACTTACTTTGTAGATCAGGCTGGCCTTGAACTCAGAAGTCCTCCTGCCTCTCCCTCCTGAATGCTGGGGTTAAAGGTGTGTGTCCCCACCATCTGGCAGGCTTGGCATACCTTATGTATGGATAAGTACCATGGACTGTGGACACAATTCCTCATGTCTCAAATAGGACTGTGTCCAACTAAATGGAGGTAGTCCAAGTGAAGAGGCTGTGGGAAAGTCTGCTTGTAACTGTTAGGTCCACTAAGGACTGAAGGCTTGATCCATCCCTAGAACACTGGGATGCCAGGTGACATAAGTGTTTGCTCCCTGAGGCCTTTCCAAATATGAAACTCTTTGCCAACTGTTTTAGTATCCCTACATGGAATCTGATGAAATACTTCCACTATAATGAATATACAATTTTGGAAATAAAAATGAATGCTACGGCTCCCTGGGTGAAAAGCAACCACAGTCATTTTGACAACTTTAACAATAGACTTATCCCTGTGCAGTGAGGGGGAAAATAGTCTAATTTCACTTTCCTAATCAGAGAGAAGCTATCTCACAATTAAAAAAAAAATGACAAGTGTAAATCACAGGAAGTGTGTTTTGTCATTTATTCAGTCAGTTGTGTGAAGACGCATTTTGAGGGGCCTGAGAGAAGGCTCAACAATTAAGGCTCTCACTGTTCTTGAAGAGGACCTGGCTTTAGCTCTTAGTGCCCGCATGGCAGCTCACAACTGCCTATAACCACAGCTCCAGGGAAGCCCCGTGTCTCCTTCGGGCTTCCACGAGGTCCTGCATGCATGTGGTACATGTAAAACTAGGTAGGAACGCACACACCCATAGGTATAAATGTAAATAAATAAATCTTTAGTAAATGTGTGTTTTTTATTTTTTATTTTTTGAGAGTATAATGCAATTACATAATTTCTCCCTTCCCTTTCCTCCCTCCGAAGCCTTCCACTCACCCTCCTTGCTCTCTTTTAAAGGGAATTCGACAATTCTGAAAATCTAGAGTCAAGTTTCAAGTGTTACACGGTGACTCTTGTCTCACGAAAAACCATCTTCTACAGGGGCCAAAGACATGAAGCAAACATCATGCACACTCTCTAAATAACTGAGCAGCTACAGGTGACTTGCTTCGAGGACCACTTATCAATACGTCGTATGTCATCTAATGTGTGCCTGTTAAAGATATCTCTAATGACGGAGTATGTTATTTAACACAATGGAGTCTGAAAGGGCTCGTTGCCTCTCGGTTTGATTCAGTGTCTCTATTTCTTTCCATCTGGGGACTCACGCTTCCACGGCCCTGTAACATCAGCTTATTACAGGAGCAATGAGCCATCTCTAAGTCTAAATGGGCGTTGTGCAACACAAACGTCAGTGCTGAGACTTGCTTCTCAAATGCTGCTTTCCTGCACAAAGTCACCCACTTTCTTCGCTTTTCTTCTTAGAATTATAGGACAAGTTAGAATTGTAGAGCAGTATTATCAAGGAGCTGAAGACCTTGGAAGGCACGGAAAATGTTTTAAGTGACTTACGGCCCTCATCAGCTGAGAGTCAGAACTTTAATTACCTTTGCAAATGTCAAAAAAAAAAAAAAAAAAAAAAAAAAGTGCCAAACACTCCAACGAAACAAAAGGGAGACCTATAATGTAAAAGCGAGTAAGAGAAAAATTGGAGTTTAAAGTCTTAGCTAAGACTCAGACCTGAGTAGATGACTCCGAGGAAGCTGATTCCGTGTTCCTTTAACATGTCCCCTTAACGTCAACCTTTGTGTGTGGTTCCTGAGGCGCTCTGTGTTGCTGGATATTTATTTCTTCTTCCTAAGTGAAGCATCCTGGCTCTTTTACCAGCTGTACCTGCCAAGTAGTATCTCAGATAACAGCTGTTAGTGATAACCCCGTGAATTCTCAGGGGACATTTTCCCATGAGCGGGCTCTACTTGCAAAGCCTCGCAGCTACTCTTTGTGACGACATCGCATGCACATTCTTTTAGGCGTGTGCATGTAGATGACCATTAACACTTTGAGTGACTCAGCAGCACACCAGCTGGTTTCCATCTGTTACTGCAGGATGGCTCTAAATCCGCTAGTGTTTCTCTTCCACCCCCAAGGAATCCCTCCTCTCCATTCATTTATTTATTTTCTTGTATTCCTCTCTTATACATTATATCTTACACTGAAGTTTCCCACTCTCTTCATTCCTCCTACCCCCACTCCCTACATCCACTTTTTTCTCTATTTCCCTAAAAAAAAAAAAAAAAAAGAGCATGCCTCCCAGGGCTATTCATCAAACATAGCTTAACAAGACACAAAATGACTGGGCACAAATCCTCATATCAAGGCTTGATGGAGCAACCTAGTAGGAAGAAGGAAAAGGGTCCCTAGTGTGGACAAAATGCTCAAAGACATCCCATTCTAACTGTTGAAGGTCCCACAAGAACACCAAGCTGAACAATAATAAACATATGCAGAGGGGACCCTAGCTTAGACCCATACAGTGTCTGTGTCTGTCCTTTCAGTCTCTATGAGCCTAGATGAGGCCCATATAGTTGGCTTCATAAGCCATATTCTTGTGGTGTGTTCAACCCCTCTGGCTCCTATGATCCTTCCTCCTGCTCTTCTGTAGGGTTCCCCTGGCTCTCACTAGCGTTTGGCTGCAGATCTCTTCATCTTCTCACATTAGTTGCTGGATGATACACCTCGGATGACAATTAGGCCAGACATCTACCTTTCTATGAGTATAGCAGAATATCATTAGAAGTAGTGTCATTGACTTATTTTCCCCAGTCATGTTTGGTTCTCTCCTGAGTCCCTGGGCTGCCCAGCCTCTGGTTCCTGGCCATCCAGGCAGTGGCAGACAGGGGCTTCCTCTTGTGATATGGGCCTCAAGTTGGACCAGTCATTGGTTGGCCACGCCCACAAGTTCTGCATCACCATCACCCCAGCACATTTTGCAGGCAGGACAGACTGTAGGCTGAAGGTTTGGTGGGTGGGGTGTATCCCAGTCCCACTGCTAGGAGCCTTGCGTGAGTATAGAAGATGGCAGTTCAGGCTCTCTTTCCCCCATTACTAGGGTGACGTTCTCTAGGGTGACCCTTATAGATTCCAGAGTTTCCACCACACTAAGATTCTACGTCACCTTGCCCCCCAAAAGGCCCCCTAATTTCATGGTAGCCAGTATGGGTTTTATTTCCTTGTCTCAGATTTAAGTGTGTTCAATTAATAACCAAGGACCATAGAACAATGTTTTGTTCTCTTTTTTTTTTTTTTTTTTCCAGATTTCAGCACACATCAGAGGACAAGGGAAGCCTTGTGGGCATAGACTGCAGAGCCAGCTCAATGCTGGGAAAAGACATGAGAAGGTACAAGTCTAACGAGGTGCCAGGTCCCTCTAAAGCTGCTGCTCCTAGCCAGGGCATCTCCATCACAGCAAAGGACTTTTTGTAAACAGGATGTATCCCATTGAGGACTGTTACAAAATGGTCAGAGTGTCTCACTGGTTGCAGATGTGACAGATGAATAAAGAGTTTGTGGGATTTAAAAAACAAATAAGGCTGTGGAGATGGTCAAAGAGCACTTACCATGCAAGCTTGAGGACGAGGAGCTCAGATACACATCACCCAGCTGAAGGGCATGGCTGCTCACCTGTGATCATAGCATGTGGAAGACAGAGACAGGGGACCCCAGGAGCATGCTGACTAGCTGGACTGGCTGAATGGGGGAGATTTTTGCCTTCGAAAATTGTATGGAGAGTGATGGAAGAAGATGCTTGATGCTGACCAACCTCTGGTCTCTACATGCATTCACACACACAACTGCACATATTCCTGCAAACATGTGCTGCATGCAGGTCTACAAACACACACACACACACACACACACACACACTCAAAACTCCCACAACAACTGACAGAAATGTCAAGTGAGCAAATCAGAGCTAAGAGAGGTGAGTTGAAACCTGAAAGGCTCTGTAAACTTTGATTGACTCTCTAAACCCACATAAAAGCCCCCCCCCCGACTGTGTGTCCCCAAGTTTCCATGCCTGCATACAGGTTCTTTGTTTTCCTTTAGTCACCTTCCAAAGCTATTTTCATGTGTGCTGACCTGACATTTCTAGACTGTCACTCCAGAATGTCACATCCTTTTGGTATGCTTGTTTCTTTGCTTTTTTATTCCCATTGGCTCTTCAAATGCAAACACACAAAATCCTTGGTCTTTGGATGTTATTTTTCCTGTGGAGTACAGCCTGGAAACCTCCTGAGTCATTTATTCTGCCCTCACATGAAACCCTTTCCCCTGCTTGAAGACCCTGAAATAGATTTTTGAAATATCAGGGTAACTTGTAAGCGATTTTGTCTTTTCCACTCTTTCGGTGTCATTACCCAAAACACTATTAATTGCTATCTTAACAAACAAGAAGACAAGTTACTCCTCGAGAAACAGAGAACAGACCATAATTTCACTTGAAGGAATAGATGTGAAGGCTTGTTGCATGGTTTGCAGCACTAGAACTGAAAGCGACCCATCCATGGCTTCCACAAAAAGACACTGCTGCCTAACTGTGTGGTACCCATGGTCAGGCCTGAATGGAAAAATACAGGTAGAAAAACCTACCAGCTTTGGCCCAGGAGCTACATACATCACAGGGTCCAAGCGGCAGTGGTTGTCACGTGATTGAGCTAAACTAGAAAAGCATAGAAACGGAAGCAGAGGCTAGAGACAGTGAGTGAACCACTATGTCTGCTGCAGTAAACAAATGACCACGGACCCAGTATTTCTTATATTTGAGAAAGAAAAGACAACAGTAGAATTAATAAAGCAGGACTGCGTACATGGGCACACAGACTCACGTGCACGCATGCGCACACATAAACAGCTTATGCATTGTTCTCGTTTCATTTCTGCCACGTTGACAAATATTCTGATCTAAAGCAGCTTAAGGGAGAAAGTGGTCCATTTCACTTCACAATTCCAGATCACAGTCCATCGCTGAGGAAAGTCGAGGTAGGATCTGCACGGCAGGGTCGCTTCTATCCCACAGAGCTCCACCTCTGACCAAGGAACTCACCCACAGCCAAAGACGGTCAGCAGTGCAGGATGCAGGATGCAGGATGCTCCAGGACAGTGCTGGAGCCAGTAGCCTGGGCCTTATTGCTTCAACTGACAATCTAAACATTCCTCTACAGGCAATTCCTCAACCAAGGCTTGCCTACCAAGAGGCTCTAGGCTTCAGCAGCTTGGCAGTTAAAGCTAACTAGAATATATGCGAGTGGTGCCTGTATCTATACACAATTTGACTTAGCAAATAAAACCTTTATGTTTGTATCTAGCGCCTCCCCAAAAACATCAAAATACAGATGAAAGAATAAGAAAAATTATAATAAACTCATGACCGATTGTCATTCAATTTATTTTATTGTGTCTCAATATCCTGTAATGTGTGTGTGTGTGTGTGTGTGTGTGTGTGTGTGTGTAGTTTCTACATGCTAAGTTGAGAATAATTTTATATGAGTTAGCTCATGGATGTGTTTAAAGAAAGCAATGATGAGCTGTACTTTCATATGAAAGGGTGTCATGGACCAGGGTCTACATTCATTACATGTATGTACTCTTTTTTTTTTTGCAGCCATCCTTTTAGGCAGGCTTATTGTCATACACATGTGAAAACTCGGATGCATTAATCCAGCACAGGCATGAGATCATACAGAATCTTAGGGTCACGCAATTGAAAATGGCCCAGCACGTGGACGATGCACCTTCAATCACCATTAGAAACTGCCCCGGCCTAATGCAAAGTTCAGATGCAGAGGTCGGAGGCTGACCTACCCACAAATGACACACTGAAAAGTTGCCATCTATATGGAAAGACAGCCAGAAGGTCATTTTAAATAGAGGCTTAAATAACTTTCCCTTCAAACGGTTCTATCAGAATTGGCACCAAATTAACCAGTAGGCAGAGATGCAGTGTTCCAAAGAGGCACTGTCCGGAGCTGTACCCTTTGGACTGCACATCCAAAGGCATTGCACTCGCTCATGTTTCTCTTTGCCTCTGTTAATTGATGAAGACCACGGGAAGGCTGGTCCATTGCAGCACGGTTTGAAAACCTTAGTGTCCACTCTTATCCCGGTTGCATCCTTAGAGTCCACTCAACCCAACAAAATGACGTGAAAAATCAAGGTGGGTAACAACAGAAAGCCAGTAGGTCTGCAACTACGGCCTGTTCTGGCCATCTGGTGGCAACCATGAGAGAGAAACAAAACTCATGAGCTGACCAACTTTTAGACTTTAAAATGGTTGCAAGTAATATCAAAAGTGTTTTATATGGCATGGTCATTTGAAAGTCTCATTTTGACGTCTATAATGCAAAAGTGTGTTTGAGCGCTGCACCCTCCCACCTGAATAGCCCAGGGCTGCTACAGAGACTCTCAAAGGAGATTGAAACTTCTGACAGAGAGCCCGGATGACTAAAACAGCTTAAAATATCTCCTCATCTGGCCCCTACTGTGACTGCTGGCCTCTGGCCAACGGACTCTGTGGTCCTTTGCCACAGCTTGCAGACTGTTGTAAACTGGCTTTCCTGAGGAATTCCTTCTTCGTGGGCTAGCTCTTGGCACGTCTGTTATGAGGAATATGGAGTCAGAGATTTTATTAAGGACAATTGACTGTAAAGGTGGAAATGTTTACAGAGAAGAGTGACAAGCAAATGGTGAGGTTTCAGTTTGCCTGTGTGTGACGGTGCAGGCGAAGAGAAGGATGACGTCTAAACCTCGTCCGTAGCTCCTTCCTGAGGAAGAGACTGATGGGAAAGCAATCCTGAGAAAAGAGCATTCATTACCCATTACTAAAATATAAACCATCGCTACCTTGTATTTTGAGGGGGAGGGGCGGCAATAATAAACATAATGTCACATAAAAGATAGTTAAGAATTGTTTGTGTTAATGTTACATATATTAAAGATAAGCAGTGCAAAGTTATAATTCCTAAAACCTTGAGAAATCAATAAATGTGACCCAACAACTATTAATATCATTTCACTCAGAATTTTAAAGCCAGTCAGGCTAGGCTTGGTGAGAGGCATAGATCTCCTAGTGTGAACTAATAGTGACCTCCAGTGGCTGGGGAGGGGAAATACAGTCATAATTTGATGCCCTTGTCTAGATTTTAAATGCTATTTTTATTTCTTTAACAAGGATTATGGAGTGGCATCATGTTGTTGGTGCAGCTCTGCACATAGGCGGATCTTGGACTGCTCAGACTGTGTTGGGTCGGAAGCCCTCACCAGGTACTTTCTCACCCACCTGAGCCCTGGCATCTCACAGACCCTTTTGAGTGACAGTGTGCAAAAGGTGGTAATGTGGCGTTACTAGGTAGCGCTTCTTCCTCCAACACTGTGAACCATGCCTGGCCCCGGGTTAGGGCTCATAGAGTCAATACAAGGGTAAGCAATAAAACAGTGGGGAGGAAAATGGGGCTTTCTGAAAACTAAAACATTAAGCGAAACCCAAGGGCACAAGGAAGCAAAATTAATGTCCTCCCCATCCTGGTGAAGTCACGGGGGCAAACACTGTGAGCTATCACTGCTTGTAGGGTCCCCATTTCTGTGGCTCACCTGTCATCAGGTCACCCATAGTTCTCCTTCAGCAACTGAATTTGGCTGGAGTTAGTAACCCAAACCTAGGGTGATGGGATCTGAACGTTTTTTGTTTTGTTTGTTTTTTTTGGTTTTTTTTGGTTTTGTTTTTGTTTGTTTGTTTTTTTTTGTTTTAGTGCAAGAGTTGAAATTGCCATCCTGGGAATTATTTTTATTGCACTTAAAATGGTTCTATTTATTTATCTTATTTTTGAAGTTAAGATAGAATAATATCATTTTTCCCCTTTCCTTACTTCCCTCCAACCCTTCCCGTGCTCCACCTTGCTCTGTGTCAATTTCATGTCATTTCTTTAATTGTTCTCTCTCTCTCTCACACACACACACACACGCATACAGTCACACACACATGCACACACATGTACACACACACCTATATAGTCCTAAATGTATGCACACAATTTGCTCAGTCCATACAATGTTACTTTTACTTGTATATATATATGAGTTTAAGACTGACCACTTTGGATTGGATGACCAATTAGGGGGCTCTTCTCTTCCTTCTTCCCCAGGGAGGCAAATTCTGCTCTCAGAATTCCTGTAGCAGAATTGTATTCTCTCTTTTTCAATGTGTTGCTGCCTTTGAAGGTACAAAGCTTCACTGCTGTCTATAGCCATGAAGACACACTGATGCGCTGTAACTCCACTCTGCCTGGTTTGACCTGCTGTAGGTCTTGGGCTGGTTAATAAGCGCTGCTGGGAGTTCAAGGTTGAGACAGCCACATCCTGTCCAGCAGGCGGCGTTTCACATCCTGTCCAGCAGGCGGCATTTCACAGCACTCCTCCCAAGCTCTGGTCCTTAGATCTTTTTCACCTCCTCTTCTGCAATGTCCCCTGAGCCTTGGCGGTGGTGTATGTGGTGCGGACAGGTAATGGAGAGACGCCCCACTAAGAAGAGTTGAGCAGTCAGCCTCTCATGCTTGGCCCTTTGGCCAGTTATGCGTCTCTCCGTGGACGGGTTTCTCAGACCGAGGCTGAGAGCAGCAAAAGCTGGGCAGGCACAGAGAGGTTGGACCCAAGCATTGAATTCCTGACAGCAGTGTTGTGCTGTGGACTCAGGCAACCTGAGGGTGTCTACCTCTGAACTTCTTGCTGTCTTAGAGGTTAATGAAGTCCCTTGCGTTGGAATCCATTCTTGCCCAGAATCCCACCACTTGTCGCTGTTTCTTTATTATCAAGGCAACGTGCTTTCAGTCTGAGACCTTCATGCTTGGGCATACCTGGACTTTGGGTCCAAATCTTTCTTTCAGTTGTCTATGGAGCTGAGGAGAAAATTAAATACAATGAACACTGTACTAGGATAGCAGGTAGGTAAATCTTATACAAGGGAAGTCTTTGGTTAATGTCTGAGTCTGGACTCCACAATGATTTTAGTGACAGGCTCACACTATCCCTCCACCTGCCCTTCGGCTTAGGGGCTGAGTTAAGTGAGATGCTGCACTCGAAGCCGACGGAGTTTGCGAATGCTGGGTGCCCTCTTTTCCTCTTCCCTGCCTCCATCCGTGCTGCCACCCTTCATACCTTACTGAAAACTCACCTTGTCATGACACTCTTTCTCCGTGTTCAATCCAGCTGTTGAGTGGTTTCCCCTTTGTGTTCCAGTCTGTGGCCTGAATTCTAAGCAAACCGGCTTACTTTTCAGACATGGTGCATGAGGGCCTGGTAGTGGCTGGTTTTGTATGTCAACTTGACACAAGCTAGGGTCATCAGAGGGAAAGGTGCCTCAGTTGAGGAAACGCCTCCGTGAGATCCTGCATTTCCCAATCAGTGGTCAATGGGGGAGAGCTCAGCCCATAGTGGGTGGTGCCATCCCTAGGCTGGTGGTCCTGGGTTCTATAAGACAGCAGGCTGAGCAAGGCATGCAAGCAACCCAGTAAGTAGCGCCCTCCACGGCCTCAGCATCAGCTCTTGCCACCAGCTTCCCACACTGCCTGAGTTCATGTCCTGACTTTCTCCTGTGGTGGACCATGATCTGCACACGGTGGGGTTTTGTTGTTGTTGGTGGTATTGTCATCGTCATTGTCACAGCAATAGAAACACTAAGACAGGCCTGTTCTGCCTCTACAGATATACCAGGACAGCTGAGGTTTTTGTGCTCCATGCCTTTGTATGTACCGAGTTCCCTGGGACTTCTCAATAACATTAGCCTGGATGTGATCGTTATTAAACAGTGAGAATAGCTTATCTTAACATCTGCACTAATACATAATGTGATGCTACACAGCCAAAGCCTAGGACGGAATGACCTCTCTCTTTCTTTCAGTCACCTTGGGAGTTCCTCTTCAGCTTTATAAAAGCTGCGTCATCCACCCAGACGAGGAGTACTTGGCTGCTTGTATGGAAACAACGCAAGTTGGAACTTGTCCAAAGAACCGATGGCACTATCAGCCAGACACAGTCTTTCTCTTTTATGTCAACCATTAAGCCAGAGACGTCCCTGTCACATATTCCCTCCGCGTTGTTGAAATGACTCATTAGAGCAACATGTGCTCACGGTGCGGGCATGAGAGGCTTAAATCCTTGTAAGTGCTTTCACATGTGTGGCTTTATCTCAGACTCATAGCGAGCAATGTGGTGCATATACTGATGACCTATCTGTTACGCAGGAAAAAGGGAGGCACGGAGAGTAAAGAAATTTTCCCCGAAGCTGAGGTTTGACTGTGGCAACCAGACAGTAGACTCTGTCCTTCTCCCCCTCACACATTGCTGAGACAGCGCACCCCTGGCCTTCAGGGCCTTCCCTGTTCATTACCACTTCATTAATTAAGCATGCCTGCTCATCTCCAGAGAGCAAGATAGGATCTAAAAGCAAATTACACATTAACTCCATGTCATCTCACAAATAGACAAATAGATGATGAAGAGCCAGTGCTGGACCCTTCTAAAGTCGGTCGTCTGCTCCCTCACTGACCGCTGCCTAGCAAGTTAGCTGGCGGTCTATAGGAAGGGTTTTGCTGTTGCTTTAATGTTAGCCTACAAGGGCTATGGCAAGCACAGCAGGCTGGTCTGCTTTAAACAACAGGGCTTTGCATTCATACAAGTCCACGATCAAGATGTCGTCGCTGGCTTCTCTTTCTCCCGAGGCTGCTCCTCTGAGCTCACGGATCGCAGCCGCTCAGTGTCTTCACAGGACTGTGTCCAAGTTTCCTTTTTTTAACAGAGATGTTGGTCATACTTAAGGGCATGCCTGATGGCCTCGTTTTTTGTTGTTGTTGTTTTATTTATTTATTTTTTTAATTTAAATTAACCCTTTCATGATGCTTTCTGCAAATATAGTCAAACATTTCTGAAGTGCCAGGAGTGAGGACTTCAATATGCTGGTGGATGGGCGGGGTCACAATTCAGGCCATAATGATGTATTACTATCGCTCCATTAGCGTCTCCTTTAAAGTGCTTAGACTTCTGTAGTGACTACACATCCGTCAGTTCCCCAGGCCCCAAACACACACAGACACACCACAAAGACTTTACAACCTTTCCCAGCCTGAGCCAGGGAAAGAACATAATTATGTACCCTGTAAACAAGGCTCACACCTGAGATGTTGTGTTTGCTGGGGACAGACAGCCTTTCAGGTACTCAGAATCAACATCTATAGCCGTTGGCATGGGCTGCTTTAATGTTTGTCTTATTAAACATGTTACACAGATGTGAAACAGAAAGGGGAAGGTACGTACCAAAAACTAGGATGGACTTGCCCAGATCTACAGCACCAAAAAGTGGTAAGGACATGTCAAATAGCTTCTGAGGTAAGAGCAAGTCCTAAGAATGGTGAGAAAAGTCTACAGAAGTCTGGAGATGACCCTGTTATAAAATTCACAGTGAGTCCATTATTTGCTGCTGTGAGAGCGAGGGCAGTGGTCCTGCACACTAGTTTTTACCTGTTTTCATGCAGATAAATAATAAAATTAAACAATAAAACATGTAACAAAGTAAATGGCACTTTACTGACTTGTGTGCTGAAACTATCAAGCATTCCATGTTTGCCTTTTCTCAAGATAATAGAATATTTTCTCTCAACACTTAGTAACTATATTCAACTAAGAATTTAATGTTGGGGCTGGAGAGATGGCTCAGAGGTTAAGAGCACTGGCTGCTCTTCCAGAGGTCCTGAGTTCAATTCCCAGCAACCACATGGTGCCTCACAGCCATTTATAATGTGATATGATGCCCTCTTCTGCATTGTATACATAATAATAAATAAATAAATCTTTTTTAAAAACTTAATGTCTTTGAAAAACAAGGCTCGTGTGTCTGTTTTGTATACAAGTCGACAATGTTCTCTATCCTGTGGCTATTAAATCCACCTCAGAGCAATAAAGCTGAGTTTTTAAATGACCATCAATGTGGCACTGTCCCACGTCCAGAAGAAGCCCTGGGCTGAAGTGTAATTCCACACTGCCATTAGCCAGTCCAAACTCGCATGTAGCTCTAATGATCCATAATGGACTTGCCAAATCATGAGTGGACTTGACAGACCACAAAAAGGCCATGGTTAAAACTGGATAAACTGAATAGATGCCAACATTTACCATGGGTGTTAAAGCCCACAGCTTTTCCATCACTGAAGGACAGAAGATGGTGGCGGCAAAGGAGGAGGGCAGACCAGCAGGCATCCTGTACTTCTCCGAAACCACCTATTCCATCAGTTAGAGGAGTCTTTCCATCAGGACTGTTTACCCAATCTCATTCTTCAGCGGAAGGAAGAAAAGAGAGTTCAGAGGCGTTGTTCTAGGAACTTGTCTACTTAGAAACATGAGGATCACAAACCAGGTGCCGCATCTCCGGGCCGGTAACTAAGCAATTGCTTCAAGCCAACAGTACACCATCTTGTCATACTTTCTTCCCTTCAAAACCATCTCATAGTATCGCTGCCTTTTGGAATACATTGTAATAAAACATCAGGTATAGGCGGCCTACTTAAATTACTAATAAAAATATTCCTTAATACATCTTTGAGATTTGATTTTTAAGACAGAATCTTACTGTACAGCCACAGCTGGCCTGAAACTTGTGATAGAGATGAGGCTGGCCTCGACCTCACAGAGATCCACCTGCCCTTGCCTCCCAAGTCCTGGGATTAAAGGTGTGCACCACCATGTCCAGCGTTGTTGAGATTTAAAAAACGACGTACATATTTCCACCTTATGTGCATGAGTGTTTGCCTGCATGTGTAGATGTCCACCATGATATCAGAGGCCAGAAAAAATAAATGATGTCATCGCTTCTAGAAGTGGAGTTACAGACAGGAGCTGAGAAGCGAACCCGTGTTCTCCACAAGAGCACCAACTGCTTGTAACCATACCTCCAGCCAACATTTTTGACCCTTTAAGTCAAGTTTTAAGAATAACATTTTTATTGTGTTTGTTTTTGAGACAGGATCTTACGTAGCCCAGGATAGCCCTGACATTCTCTTTCTCCTGATTCCACCTTCTAAGCGCCGGATTGCAGGGATAAGCTCATGCCCAACTTTAAGTACTATTTCAGCAACTCTGCCATATATTTACGTACATGTAAATACATGCACACACACATATATAAGTATATAAAAACTGAAGGTCTTCAGGGAACAAGATATGATGAGGAATGGGCAGGCCCTTGTAGACTGAGCATGAGCAAAGCAGTTGCCGATGGTGGATGCTCTGTCATCCGGGGCCCAGGACATGAGGTGCTTTCCTGGTTTATGTGGTTTGTGGGATGTGCCGGACACACTAGGGAGACCTCACAATGAGATTTTATTTTTCTCATTAACTGCTCCCGGACAGCTTAGCTCACAGAGGGCACCATGTTCCAAGTCTTCTCTCCAGGGAATCAAAATGTCTAGCCACAGTGTTTTCTTCTTCCACCGCAGTCACACAAGTTTGGGCCCAGAAACATCTGAAGAGAAGGAGGGCATGGTGGCACCCTCTCCTTTCAGTCTCTTCTCCCCTGTCCGCCCTCGCTCCTTCATGCTGTTTGTTTCACAGTCTACCTCCTTCTCCAGAACAAGTTCCCCTGGGATTAAAGAACAATGGCCATATTGTGGCCGATGAGGACACAAGCTACCGGGCCTCCATCTGGGTACCTGATGTTGTGGCATGGCGTCCACTCCCAGAGTACTTTGGTGGGTTTTGATGACCCCTGCTAAGGTGCCTCATACTGAGGTGACCTCTCCCAAAGATACAGGTTTTTTTTTTAATGGCCTGTAAAATTATCAAGGTTATTCTTTGAGATATAGTATTTTAGATGTTATTAGTAATCTGAGGAATAAGATAACTGTAATAATATTAAAAGTAAAAGTAAATATGGGTGTGCTGGTAGTGTATTACTGTTAATGGCAGCATTTAGGAGATATAGACAGGCAGGTCTCTGTAGTCTGGACCTAGCCTGGTCTACATAGTGAGTTCTAGTTTAACACTACCTTGGTGGCTAGAGTAGTTTCTGACATCACAGGAATGATTTTTTTAATTAAACATTTTTATCTTTTACATATACATTTATATTACGGGAATGATTCTTTTTATTTGGTGGCCCCTCATTGATTGGACAGTTTTGGCTATTTAATTTCATGAGTGAGGAAATAATTCTCCTAATACTTTCAACTAAGGGGGTCTCCTGTATCCACTGAGCATTGTATGTGTGTCTGGGGCATCCAAACTCTGGTCCTTACACTTGCAGGGCAAGTGCTCCCCCGACTACCCTCCCTCCCAAGAGCCCTCCATTGACAAAATACCCAATGCTGAAGACACTGCTCACTTCAGATGAATCAATCTAAACTTCCCTGGAGGCCTCCAACCCTGAGAGCTAAGCCTCATAGACTCTGAAGACACTATGGAAGATGCCGAAGGAGAAAAGCCATCAACAGCCCTGCACAGCCGCAAAGCCCGTGAAACACAGCAGTGACCCGCCTGGCAAGGCAACCCCAATAGCACAATAGATGTACTTACAGTTTGGAATTTATGCATAGAACTATAAACCTAGCCAACTGCCTATGTCTGAAGAGGTCAGATAACCTAGAAGAGAGCCTACCAATGCCATTCTACTTAATCAATATAGCTTCTAATTATATTCTAAATACTCCTCTACAGATAAGCGTGCCTCTCGCTCCTAATCAATGAAACTTCTTTTTGCAGCAGATGGGGCCATTACAGAGATACACAACTCATCAAAATGCAGAGAAGAAGCGATCGCAGGGGTCCGGTGCCTATTGGTACATCCCCTACATCAAAGACTCAGAGAACATTGCAGAACGGGAGATAGAATGATTGTAAAGCCGAAGGGCCAGGACACTTGCTACGAGATAGTGCCTTTTAGATATGAGAGATGCCACACCCATGAAGTCTCAATAAGTTTTGTTACCTGAACAATACCTTCACAATGACAATACTGATTCATATGCCAACATATACGTGGGACATTTTCCAAGGCCTTACCCCTAGATAAAGAGCTATAGGTGATCAATGGCTGCTCAGAGGGGGAGAATCGGTTTTCCACAGGGGTGAAACTCTGATGAGTGATGCAGTGGAAAACCAAGTGGTTGGCCACAGAGACACACGCATAAAGCGACACTCATCCTGCCCGTATATTAGAAGTCCTGCATTGATTTTGGGATTGTCACTTTGAGGCATGATAGCACACACATTTAATTGCAGCTCTTGGAAAATAGCAGCAGCTGGAGCTCTCTGAGACCAAGGCTAGCCTGATCTACCTCGAAACTTCCAGGTCAGCCAGGGCTACGTCATGAGACCTTGTCTGTCACCTCAGATCCCCAGACTAGCTGAGCCCAGTCTTGGCAGGTACTATACAGGAAAAGAAGACCTCCCAGAGGAATCTAACAAGTGACTTGGGTCAGAAATATTTGTTTATAGTACTCTAAAGCGTAAGATCCTTGCCTAACTGAAATGCCTCAACTTCCTACAGCCTTCAGCCCCTGTAAATCTGAGGTAATAAGATGAAAATTGACTAATAAAGAGAAATGTCTAGAACTCCGCAGTCCATCTAGCTATATACTCTAAGTCAGTCACAAATACAAACCTTTGTATTTTTAAATTTTCTCACAATGACTTCTATATCATGAAGAGAGAAAGATACACACAAACGGACTCACATGCAGATACACACAGGTTCATGTTCCTGTTACCTAACTGTGAAGCCTTATCGTGTGGGTCCTTGCCAAGTGTTCACTTTGACAGCATGGGTGTAGTTCCCGTCTGATAGCTCTTTATCCTTTAAGGTCTTCATTTAATGGTGTGGATTAGACAGGACACTAACAGCAGATGTGGCATTCACTGTAAGAGTCACAGCTGCTGTTTGCTGGATGCTTTCTGCGAAGAGGCCACCGTTCTGCACACTTTAGACAAGTGAGCTTTTGCCTATTTGGGGGATGTTTTAACTTGATGGTAGGTGCACCACAGAAATGCCTTTATCGCTTTTTCTTTCATGGTTTTCACAAGACTAGAGATCAAATCTAGGGCCCACACACATGCTAAGCAAGCACTCTGTCATTGAGAGATCCCTCGGTACGTAATTACGTATTCAATACACATTTGTTTCTTTGTCATCTAGAGATTGGATCACACTAAGTTGCCCAGAAAGAGTTTATAATCCCTCTGAAGTCCAGGCATGTCCCCCTGACAGAGCCTCCAGAGTAACTGGGATCACTGGCCTACGCCATCAGGCCCAGTTTCTGTGGAATTGTTTCCAAATATTCTCCATTGAACTTTATAAATTTTGCAGTTTGCTTTCTTGGGCTGGGGCAAACACCAAAATCAGAAGCAACTCAGGGGGGAAAGGGTTTTATTTCATCTTACAGATTTCAGCCCAACACGATGAAAAGTCAGGACACGACCTCAAGGCATGAACCACGAGGTGGGAAATGTAAAGGGGTCACGGAGCTTACTAACTGGCACCTCCAGTGCCTTGCCCAGTCTGCTCACTTATGCAGCCCAGGACCACCTGCCCATGGATAGCGTCACTCCAAGTAGGCTGGCCCCTTCTACATCAACCTTCAATCAAGAAAACGCCCACAAGCTTAGCCACGGGGCAACCTGATGAAGGCATTTTTTTCAACTGAGGTTCTGTCTTCCCAGATGACCCTAACTTATGGCAAAATATCTATGCATGTGTGATTGTGCTTTTTGTAAAAGTATTCTTAGAGACATTGTTATTTTAACATAACAGATCACAATGAATGTTGTAAAGATATTTATGACTTTGTATTTTTAATCCGTTATAAGAAACTTTTCTACTCCATTATATTCCAATCCATTGTAAGAAAAACTAGATATATAGCGAAAACACAAAGTATCTCCTTTCTTTTTCATGAAACAAACAAACAAAAACCTTGTTTAATCCCATAATATTGCTTTAAGCCCAATTAGGAAATTCTGAACAAATTCATCCCTTAGGAAGAATAAATAGTAAGTAAATATGTGATGGCCACATTTTCTTTCTTTTTCTTTTAACTAATTTCATTTTAAAAGTATGTTTATTGTCTTACATTCTACTATAACAGGGCCTCAGACCTTAACACACCTGACTCCATGATGGAAGTACCCTTCAGGTTGTAAACTCAGCATGGAGACAGCGCCCCCTGCCAAAACTAAAACAAAGACCTGATCCATCAAAGTCCATAGTTGTGGGAAAGTCTAAATGTACTAGCCTTGCCTTTTGGCTTTTATAGTTCTGCTCTGGCTAACTGTTCTTGTTAAATGAAATGTGTCAACCCAGGACATGGTTTTTTTTGTACTTAAAAGTTCACCCTGAGAAAGGCTCAGGGCTACGGTGGGATCCAAAATAGCCAGTGTAGTCACTGGCCAGATAGTAAAGACTTTCTATTGCCTTAAACCTACTTTGAGCCATCTGCTCTGGTCGATGCCCCACAACAGTATCGTGTTCCCTTTCGGATGGCCATACTAATTGTGGTTTGAGTGCAGGTCAGGTACAATATGAAGGCACTCTCTTAAATGACCGTAACTATATTTCAGTCTAGACCTGGTCTGCTTGGTTGTTTATTGATATACACAAATGCCTTTAGGGGACACAGTCTCTCAGCAGGCAGGGAACGTAACCCATATATGGACCTCACGAAGTGGTTAGGGACTTAGATTTTAAGGGGTTTGTGTTAATTGCAGTGTGTATACTCATGAAAAAAAAAAAGCCCACAGTCCATTCAGAAGACTGCTGGGAAATATGACCTTTATTATAGAGACTGAATTGCTTGGTTAGCTGTTTGGAAGTAGGGCAGGGGCTCTTGCATATGAAAGAAGAAAACAAAGGACCCAAAACTTGAGAACATGGATGGTAATGGTTTCACTACATGATGCAGACTGCTATAAGGATAGTGTATATACTCTTTATAAGGGAAGATGTCACAAGAGCCATGAAATGGGCAAAAGCATGTGGGAAGTTGGAACCTACTAGAGTTCCCTGAGGGTGCCAGCATAAAGTCTACCTGCCTTATGTCTAAAGTAAAATTGGTGTGCTCAGTTGTGCCATTGATGATGATGATGATGATGATGATGATGATGATGATGATGATAATAATAATAATAATAATAATAATAATAATAATAATAATAATAATAAAGAAACTGCCCATCTCTCTTACCATTCCAATGCTTTCCCTAGAGGAACTGATTGGATGACCTCCCAGCCTTGCTGGGTGTCATAGTTAAGGCTTCTATAACTGTGAAGAGACATCATGACCACGGCAACTCTTATAAAGAAAACCTTTCATTGGGTTGGCTTACAGTTCAGAGGTGTAGTCTATTATCACCACGGTGGGAAGCATGGCAGCGTGCAGGCGGACATGGTGCTGGAGGAGCCAAGAGTTCTACATCTTGGTCCACAGGCAGCAGAAAGGGACTGTGTTCCACACTAAGCATGGCTTGAGCATATATGAGAACTTAAAGCCCGCCCCCACAGTGACACACTTCCTCTAACAAGGCCACACCTCCTCCAATAAGGCCACAACTCCTAATAGTGCCACTCTCTATGGTCATATGAGGCCAGTTACATTCAAACTACCACACTGGGATATATTTCTCATAGTTTCTTTCAGTCCATGTACCCAGTGGAACAGGAAAGCTTCTCCAGAGAGAAGAAATCTGTTCTTGTATCAATGGCCTCAGTGGATGCTTTCCTCTGCCACAAATTCCAAGTAAGCTCTGAAGATCCATTTTGATTCTAGAGTGAGTCAGGCCTTGGTAATAACAGTGATAGATGGAAGGAAATTGCCTTTACTGTCTGTCATCCAAACATCAGCAACAGGAACAGAATAAAGATACAGTTGCTGTGAGTGACCTGATGGAGAGGACAAATGTTAGCCTTAGAAAGGGTTAGAAGCACCATCAATTCCTAGGATTGCAATTGCTCCATGCTTCACGGAAACTGACCCTGCATCGGAGGTGTTGTGGGGGGGACCTTCATAGCATGTGTGAGGTCTTGGGTTCAACCCAATAATTACAGGGAGATACAAACAAACAAACTGAAGCAAGAAGAAACTGGTTTTGGCAGGAGACTGGGGAGCTTGGTGTCTCGGTTACTCTTGTAAAGGCTTCTGGGAAATAATGACCAAATGTAATCCCCCAGCCCTCCCCTTCCCCTTCCTCCCCCATTCCCCGTGGCCTTATCATGCAGTGACCAAATCAGGTGACAAAAATTTATCAAGGCTATTAACATGAGACCAACTGTGGGCGATTGCAGCTCGGTAGAAGTTTAGAAATGAGTACCGACTGCAAAGTGTACCTAAGGAGTGATTAGTCTAGCTGCCATCTTGACCTAGATAGCAAATCAGGCATAGAGCTGGGATTAAAACTCTGACACCCACGTTTCCAGTGGAAGACTCTCTCTCCCTTGATTGTAATCCATATCTCTTTTTCAGTTCTTTGGGGTGAGAATTCTTAGTAAAAGAAAAACTATTTCAGAGAAACACGTCCTGAGCAGCCAAATAAATAGAAAGGGCAGGGAGAGGGCCTGGATTCTTTCCCCACGGGCAATTCTGACAATGAGTCTGAAGAAGCTACTCCAACAGCTGTCATGCCTGGTCAATGTGTAAAACGTTGAGTGTCTTGACTCATGCTCATGCCCCCCATCCTCCCATCCTAGCTTTCTAGTGTAAGAGGACAAGCTGGTCCTAAAAAGAACATGGGAGAAACAGGCAGTTTTTAAGCATACCCAATGAAAAGTAGTGACTTAGAACATAATAATAATAATAATAATAATAATAATAATAATAATAATAATGAAATAATGAATAATGAAAGTACAACCATGTGAAAATTTTTATAGAAAAGGGAAACGGTTGTATCATGGCAAAGATGTTCCTGTTGATTTTGGCTTAAGCCCCAAATGAATTGTCCTCGGTTTACTTTCCGTACCTAGCTTCTCAAAACATATCTGTGACATGAAGTCATTTGGGAAGTTTCTGGTTAACGATAAGAGGGAAGAAGCCCAAATGAAATGTCCACAGTTTAGTAAGGACTGTAACAGAAAGAAGTCATTTGATAAGTTAGAGCAGTGAAAAAATAAATTTTTAAAAAAATTTTTAGCAGGTCCGCTGTTCTGAAATTTGAGAAGTCAGTAAAAGATCAAAGGAGGAAGACATGCATAGCTTTAGTTTCATGCGCGCTCCAAAAGAACCTTTCTGGAGTCGCCCATTTGTATACAGTGTGCTTGCATCCGAAGTCAAAGGAGTCACTCAAAGACTCTGGCAGTCTTACACTCTTTTCTGTGGAGCATGTGGCCTCAGAGCAGCAAAGCTGCCCACCCTTGGTAGAAAGAAACCCGGACCATGAAAGAGAAAATGAGACACAAGAGCAGAGAATTAGCCAGAGGCAAAGGAAGTGAAGGTACAACTCCCAGAGTCAAATTAAGAAACAAGATGGCAAACATCAGAGCTAAGAGGCTACGGGAGCAACTGCACTGTCTTAAAGCGGTAGCCTGGAGCCAGATTTCTGGCGGGAAAGCCTCGCTCAGGGACAAAGCAGCTGCATGACCTCAGGGAAGCTGCTCCAGTTTTTTTAGTTCATGCTACCATCTCTTGTCTGTAATGGGGGTGACAAGAGCTTCCTTAACACTAAGCAAGAAAGTTTATATACATGCTTAGAACAACAGGCCCCCCGTCTACCCTGCAGTCCTCAGAAACCTCTCTGCGTTATTCTGATACGTAGGTTTTTAGACCTGACAAAGCGACATTCGTCATTCATTTGATTTATTACATTTGACAGTAAGTCTTTCTTGGACAGGATCATATCAAATTTGTCTGAGCATCCAGAAGAGCCTAGCTCCTGACAGACAGAGGTGACCGTCTCCCAAGGGGCCAACTTAAGGTGGACTGATTTTCAAAGTTTTTGCTTATGGCTAAGAACAATGGTATTGTGCGTGATTGTGCTTGGTATTTTGAATCCCAGTCCCCCTCAGGCTAGGAGTGCACAACATGAGCTCCCGAAGTGAGATCACAGTGAGCTACAGCTTAGGGTCAGCCCTGAAGTCACGAGGGTGAAGCGCCCATATTCTGTAGTGTACTGCGGAGCTCAGTTAGGCTGGGTATAGCAAATGACTTTCCATCTTAACAGGCTTATTATAAGTAAGTCATCTGTACACATTGTAAGCAAATTGGCATTTTGTAGTTTGGGAGTGTTGTTTGTTTTTTTTTTTTTTTTTTAAGATCTCCTTCACCCCAACCCCCACTTCTTCCCCTGACCCCTCCTCGCACTTCTGTGTGTCTAAGATACACTGTCCTTTAGAATTTTTCAAGTCTTAGTAGAAAGTGTTTATCCCTCTAGTTTTAATAGGAAATGTGTGTTTCAGTACAGTTAAAGTTGCCTGCATGATGCCTGAGGTTCTAATAGTGATTTGTCTGTTGCCAAAATTTGGTCTCTCCCCCGCCAAGCACTGAATCTCCCCTCCGTGTAAATATGAGAGGACTGACCAAAGGGGACTAGCTCTAGGACAGGACACAACAAATGGCACTGGCATGGTGAACTCATTTGAAGGAAGCTGGTTTTAAAATAGTCATGACAGCCTTGATGCTTAAGGCATGCCAACAAGGTCCTGTTATATTTGGTGGGTTGTTTTTTTCTGGTTTTTGTTTTTTTCTGCTCCAGAGTCGCATAGAACATGATTTGGAAGATTTCTGTCATTTTCAGGCCAAGGTCTCGTTATCTAATTGTTTATTATAGTGAAAAATACCTGTTCATGAGCAATCATCAGTTTTGTTCAGTGGGACTGATCAACCAGCATAAAATAAAATAAAATAAAATGTAAGACAAAACAAACTCTTCACATAAAACTTTTATTAAACTACTAAGGTATGTATGCAAAGCCATAGTAAATTGAATTTCAAAACGACATAATTTGCTTTGTCTAAGGTCAGAGTCTCTTTGAGTACATTGGGCAGAGCTATGGTGAGACACAGAAGGGATGTGAGGGTGGAGCGTGTCTACAGAAGGCCCATTTGGCTGGAACTCAGAAAACTGAGGCTCCACCATTCCGCCCTGTGGCTGTTCTTGCTTCTGACTCAGACACAGACATCCTGCAAGCCTTAAGGTCAAACCAGAAGGCCTGCAGTGACTTATCATTTCTACCTGGCCCTGTACTGCTTGGCTGGTGGAGGGTCCTCCAGACAGCCTGGGACTCGTCGCTGTGGCTATTTTAAGAACTTCTTGAAGGAGTCCACTTTACTTGGGTGCTGCATGAGGCAATCTTATTAGTGTGACAATAATGACAATTCTTCACATGCTCTGACCTAACCTTCTCTCTCCTGCCACCTAATAGTGTGGTAAGTTGCACCAAATTGCCATCTTGGTAACTCTAAGCACCTTGAACTGAGTATGTCTAAGCCTGTTGGGTCTTAAGCCCGAAATTCCTCTTGCGATCTTGCTCATCTTCCTGACATCTGTGTTTCTTTTCCACCGGCATCAAATGCATCAGAGAGCAGGTGCCTGATGCGGCTCCAAAGCAGGTTAGGCCAATCACTCCTCGGCATGTACTGCCGCGTTCCTAGCACACTCCTAGGGATTCCCCGTGGTTATTTCTAGAGCCCCTTAAGTGCTCTCCTTGCTTCTACACTCCCTCCAGCACCGCCAGAATGGACCTTTCATGGTCTCACATAACGCCACACTTTTCTGTCCAGAAATCTTCCAGGAATTTTCCCAGATCAAACTGTGAGGTCATACTCTCCCACTCCCATCACTCTGATCCTGCTCTTTCACTGTCTACCTCTCTCATCCCTCCCTACCCTTGAAGAGTTTGCTGTCTTCCTGAGCACAGTGGACACCATGCTGTCTGTGCTAATGTCCCTGCGTCTCCTTCTTTCTGTTACCAACAATTGGTCCCCAAAGGCCATTCAAATCCTTTGCTCTTTGGGCACTATGGTTAGACACGGTCTTGTTGGAGCCGTTGACACTGAACAATTAAAACAGCAGCTTGTGCAAAGTCAATCGCCCTTTTCTGATCTACTGATCCTTCTCCCTTTGTAACAGGTGTTGTTTAACGTGACACAACCTAGAACTTTAGAATTCTGTTTCCTCCCATTCCGCCACGTATGCAAGAATCTTGTTTTGCTCCAGACCAGGCGTCTGCTCCAAGTCTGGAAAGTTGTACAGTAACAAATGAACATACTGCAATTTGGGAGGAGGGTGCAAGAAAGTTTTCTTTCCTCTTCCAAGGAGCCACCAGCTCAATGGTCCAAATCATCCCACTGGCAAAGTGAGGAGTCAAGTGGGGAGAACAATGGCTCCACAAGGCGGGAGCTTGTTAAGTGCTTATCAAGATCATGAGGTGAATTCCGGGTGCCCTGAAAGCCTCCTGGTGGAAACCAAGAGTTTCTAGTTAATTGTTTTCCCAAAGCCATATAAGAGCAAGTTACAGACGAGGCCGTCTCATTACTACTAAATACCTTGGACATACTTTACAAAACTGCAACATAAACCTCCAAACCAGGAAACCAGTTCGTGAATACACCGCCCAGTCTTCAGAGCTCATTCAAGTGTCTCCCAGTTTTCATCTACTCCAGGAGCCTAGCCGGAATCGTTCGCTGGATCTAGCCGTGACAACTGAGTCTCTTCGAGTTGGAGCTGTTAGCTTGAGCGTGTTAACACAGACCTTTCCTTTCATAGGCTCGACCCGGAGCGCATTTCGTGTCTCCTGATGTGCACACCTGGGGTGTGTATATTGTGTCAAAATGCTGCTGTGGCTTCTCGGTGCACGCTGTGATACGTTCCATGGCTGACGAACCCTCAGTCTGTTTTGAGTCTGTCAAGGTTCTCGTCAATAACCACCTGTCCCTTTGTGAACCAGTGTTTTTCAGAAGACACTTGAGTTACACCCAGCTTAGTGTCAATACCCACGCCAGCTTTGTTATCCACCCATGACTCCCACTCAAAGCCAGACCCCTCCCCACCCCACGAGCAGGCACTCACACCATTCAGATCCTTCACCCTACCATGTTTACCTCATCACTTCTTTATATTAGCATGTTGGTTATTTATTCATTCAATCAATTACTATCTTCATTTTTTAATGCCTGGAATTGTCCTGGGTTTGGCTGAGAGCCCTTTCCAACCCGATTGTGTGTGCTTGTGACACCCTCCTAATCATGCTTTTTGAGCATATCCCTAGGAGAACTTTCAGCATTACTTTGGACTTCCTCAGACCCAGCTCCAGACTCAACCCTAGTTCTTCATAAGGGAAGATGGCGTGCAGAAAGCAGGGCTGTGGGCCATTTGGCGTATCCTTCGCTTCCAGCTCTGAACAGAAGGAACGATGTGTGTGCATTGCTGCCTTATCCATGCACTCACACGTGTAAAGACACAGACAATAGGTTTTAAAAGTGAATCCAAATTCACTTTAGCACAATCCAAAAGTTCAGGAGTCGTTAAAACCTTCTCTATTTGGGAATTCTGCTAACCACTGTAAAAACAAACAAACAAGCAAATAACTTGACCCATATCTTACTGTTTCACTTATTTGCTGGATGGCCCTAGCTTGGCAGTCTCTTGGTCTGAGCTGCCTTCTCGACCTGGCTACTTCCTCTGCCCTACCTCTTTCTGAGGGAAATTGAAAGAAAGTGCTAGTATATTCTTAATGACACGGCTTCAAGTCTTGTGGCTGGGGGAAAATGCCAGGAGGTAGAGAGATGCAGGGTGCACCGAGTTTTGTAAAGCACTCAGGCACAATCTGCCAGGGGGTGGGGGGGGGGAGGGCGGGTTGTAGCCAAGGGACTCTTTCCCCAGATCCCACGTGGCTCACAACCACTTCCACTGCCTTGGCGTGAAGCACTATATAAAAAACACTGCTCTAATTACCTAAGGCCTGTTTTCTACACAGAATAAGAGAGAAACACACACAAGCCCAACACATCAAACGCCATAGACACACAGTCCTCTACATGGCTCTAGTGTCTGCTGCTGGTGTGTCTACAGCCGGAGTTCTCTGTGCTACCCCAGTAGCTATCAGCTGTCTATATGGCTGCCCAGAGAAAGAGAAGCTGTGACAGTAGGTAGGCGTGATGCTGTATACATGTTAAGGTCCTGGGGGAAAGTGGAATTTTTTTTTGTTGTTTTTTTGTTTTGTTTTGTTTTGTTTTGTTTTGTTTTGTTTTAATGAATTGAGCATTTGGTCCTTTGAAAGAGAACCACGTGGGGAAGATTATGTAAACGATTAAGAACTATCACATAATAAATAAGTAGACAGTTTATATTCCTGGTATATGAAGATATGGAAACCAAAGAATTCTGCTATTAGACTCTAAGGAAACTATTCTTGGCTGCTTTGTTTTAATTTCTGGGTACAGCTGGAGAACACAACTTAAAACAATAACCCAAACAGGCCTTGCCTGCTGACCCGGTGAATCCTCTATCGCAGGTCATGGCTACGAGAGTGAACACAGTGGCAAAATGTCTCATTCGGAGTTTTATAAGGTATGAGGGGAGGTCCATTTCTCTAAGAAAACAAACGGCACATGTTGGCTTCCAGAGGAAAGGTAAGACGTCTCTCCTACCCACGTCACAGACTGGTCCCTAAACCAGCAAAGTGTGCATCACCAGGGACCCCACCCCTGACCTAATAAATGTAAAACTTTCCTGCATGAGAGCCAATCAGTCTTGGTTTTAAAGTGGGATTCTGACAGCCATTGTCCTAGATTTGCCAGGGAATGGGGCCTCACCACCAACCAGTCCTGGGACGAATATCAGAGAACCCTCTGCACATCTTCCAGCAAGCGGAGAGACTGTTGAAGGGAGGTACGCACGCACTTTGCTGTGTTTAAGACTCCCACAGTTGTTCCTAATTCAAAGGCCCAAAGGTCTTCTTTCCTTTTTTTGCCCCAAACTAGTCGAGGACTGAATTTGAGGCCCAGCAGAGGTCGCTGATGCTCAGGAGTAGAGTCAGAATGAGCGCGGCCAGGGGAGAGCCCAGGAGCTTTGACATCATACTAAGCTCCTCCTCGCACGCACACATTACACACACATACACACACAAACATATACAGGCACACACACAGACACAAACGCTGTACCCCTCTCCGCACGCTCTCCCCCATCCCATCTGCCCCATGCCGCCTCCTCCCTAGACAAGTGAGTGTCCTGGGCGTAGCCACCAGGTCCGGTCAGAGGCTCAGCGCCCGCCGCTCTAGGGAACCCACACGTAGCCGGAGCTGCCGCGGGACCGAAAGCCTCAGCACCCGAGACCTCGAGCGACCCGTCCCCACCCCGCCCGGCAGCAACAAGCAGAGCCGCCACCCTCTCCAAACCCCAGGACCCCAGCCACCTCTATGAGAAAAGGAGACGCAGGGCAAAGGAGCTGGACGTTTGGCAGCCGGACTCCCCCGCAAGCGCGCGGCGCCCGCTCGGCGTCTGCTCCGCGATCACCCGGAAAGCCCGATGCCAGCGCCGCGCGTCGGCTGAAAGGGGACAGGGCCGGTTTCTCCCGCTCGCCCGGGATCCGGTCTCTGCAGCGGCTGCGCGTCCCAGCCGGGGCTCCGCCGTCCCGAGAGTGAGCTGCAGCGACAGAAGGACCAAAGCAGCGACCCGGGGTTGGCCCGGGCTAGGGAAGGAGGGACGGAGCGGAAGGAGGGCGCAGGGGGTGGGGAGGGGATCCCGGAGAAAAGAGATGGCAACGTCTCTCATCCAAGCGTGCCGCAGTCTGGCTCTCTCAACATGGCTGCTTTCCTTTTGTTTCGTGCATCTGCTCTGCCTGGACTTCACAGTGGCGGAGAAGGAGGAATGGTACACAGCCTTCGTGAACATCACCTATGCCGAGCCCGAGCCGGGGCCCGCGGTGGCAGGCGGCGGTGGCGGCGCCGAGCTGCACACGGAGAAGAGCGAGTGCGGGCGGTATGGCGAGCACTCGCCCAAGCAGGACGCGCGCGGCGAGGTGGTTATGGCCAGTTCGGTCCACGACCGCCTGGCGTGCGACCCCAACACCAAGTTCGCCGCGCCGGCCCACGGCAAGCATTGGATAGCCCTCATCCCCAAGGGCAACTGCACCTACAGGGATAAGATCCGGAACGCGTTCCTGCAGAACGCCTCGGCCGTGGTCATCTTCAATGTGGGCTCCAACACCAACGAAACCATCACCATGCCCCACGCAGGTGAGCAACCCCAGGGGTGCCTGGAGGACGTGGGGGGAGGGGAGCCCGAGAACTGTCCAGAGAGACCTAGCACCGCCTCCGGGTACCTTCGCCTGGAAAGTCTGTGCAGCACCAGAGACTTGTCTCTTATGTACTAACCTATTAAGTTTTGTTGTGCGTCGCTTGGGGACAAGAAGGAGGTTACAAGCAGGAGAGGCTTCAGTATGTTTGGGAATATCAGAGTCTGGTTCGAGAGAGGGTTCACAGTGGTGGAGTGACTTCTTCCAGGAGAATTTGGAAAGTGAGGTTTGGGAGCCAAGGCTAAGATATTCTTGTTAGTGACCCATCCCAGCACCTGCTTAGAACCGGAAAGATCTGATAATTCCCTGCTGTGCTTCCCTGTGTGCATCAAGTCTACTTAACCTGGTGCAGGTGTTTGTGTGTCAAGAGGCAGGTCAATTACCTGCCTGCAGCTGACCGCCTGCAAACTGCTCTCACAAAGTCAGCTCTCAGCCCGCCTTCTCAGGAGCCCCTTCCGGCTTATGCTGACCAGAAATAATATTCAAGGTACCAGCTCTGCCAGGGCTCCTCATCTAGAGAAACTGACTGACAGGAGCAGGGCTGAATAACCGCCATGCCCAACAAGCCAAGAATAACCATAAAGTTAGAATTACTTTCTTTCCACTGTTGTGTTGCCCTTTGCCAGCTTGCTTTTGATATGCTGAGGACTGCACTGAAGAAAGAGCTTTGTTGGTGATCCCAGGGGCCAGGACTAGGTAGAAATAACCACCATTGCCCCCAAATTCAACACCTTCCATAAGCAGTGCTTTGGGGAGAGGAGTAGCAAGGCTGTGTTTGCATTTGCTAGCACAAGCCGCTGCTCTTAGGAAACTGCCAGCCTTGAGCTTAAGCTTCTACAGAGGTAACTGAGAAGTGGATC